>NC_142385.1:3872500-3967500 GCF_059441005.1 Hippichthys cyanospilos
TACGTATGCACCCATACTGTTTGACAGTAGTGAGAAAATGTCCTCCAGTTACCTGCTGATAGCTAGTAGCTGTGACTCCATTGGATTGTATATTAGAAAGGTTGAAAATGAACACTTTGAGCTTGTTTAATTGTTCAACCAGGCCCGAATCTGTCACTGGCTTTCCCACCATGAACTGGTAATCCCCATCTGGTAGCACAAGAGGATGGTGGCTATCAAAACTTTGCAGGATATCCTCTGAAAATGCAAGTGACACAAAATATAATGGAGCAGACACCTAAGAAGACATTATTTCATGAGATGATAATGTGTGAACAATGCTCACCAGTTCTTTGAACATCTTTTTGATCCCGGCCGCATGGAGTCCAGGTGTGCCTAGTGGGGCTTGGTGGGCTGTAAAAACTGAGCAGGTGGTTCAGCTGAGCTGCATTCAGGGCAGGGAAGTCCGATCGTAATGACACCCAGGTGGACTATACTCAAATGCACACAAGTCATATTAGCTGGTCACACTGCTGTCAAATTATTACTATGCAAATGTCTGAGGTCAGCTTTGTTGTGTTCAATGATGAACATCCTGAAAAGTATTTTTTCAGTAAATGACAGCACAAAGCCTTTTCGATTGGATGAAAAAACATGTTCTGTGCCATGTCTGATTTAAATAAACTTTGTAATTACATTTGTCGCATTCTTATGGTATATTTTATTCAGTAAATCCAGAATATACAATATAGATTTTTAATGTTTGATTTCTGCCTCATCAGAAAATTACATCACCAATGACAATGGGCATTGTAGGACATGTGTGGTGAGAAAATTTAGCTATAAGTTCCTCTTCTTCCAATTAATGCTCTTAACTGTTTCAGTGCCATGGATGAACATTTTTGTCTTTTAAAATAGTAAGAAAAATAATACAATTCTCGTCAAAAACTTTTTTATGGAGGGTCGCTGACACCCTTGACCAGTGCTTATCTAACATTAAACCAATTGAGCAATGTAATGATAACTGTGACCAATAGATGACAGTGTTGCCATACATACAACACAGATATTACATATTTGTAATTATAGGTAAGGAATGGAAATCATGTCTTTCATATGATACAAACTCAGCTGACTTCTAATTGACTAAAAACTCCACGCTAAAACAGCAGCACTTGTAGGAGTGTAACCATATGGATATAATATGACATGAAAAGAACAGAATATGGAGAATAATTTTATAAATAAAAACATATATATTCAGTAAAAATACATTTAAAATGTAATTGACTTTTTTTATAGTTATATAATATTATATAATATAGTTATGATAATTTCAGGTTATTTTAGTCCAGGAGATAAGGCCTTGCTGGCCTACCACCATATATATATATATATATATATATATATATATATATATATATATATATATATATATATATATATATATATATATATATTGAATGTCGCTTTTATATATATATATATATATATATATATATATATATATATATATATATATATATATATATATATATATATATATATATAAAGCGACATTCAAAATTTTCCATGCAAGCATGGGTAGACCGACAGAGAACACAAGTGTGCATCAGACCCAACTTCACGCTCAAAAAGAGCTCAATGTCATGATCTGTCTGTGTTTTGTTGTGGGTTTTGGGTTGTGTGGTTTAAGTTATAGGTTCTCTGTGTTTTCCCCCGCGTGTCATCACTGTAATTAACCTCACCTGTCGCCCGTGTGTGTCCTCCAGTCAGTTTCCCCGCCCCTTGTTGTTCCCAGGTGTCTTGCGTCTTCATTAGTTCTGATAGTATTTAAGCCCCAGTGTTTTGCCTGGCCCCTTGTTGGGTCATTGTACGTCATTCCCCCGCTGTCTTGTCTCGCGCTCCTTTGTACCTGTCCTTCCCGTGCTGCCTCCCGTTCCTTTGTTGCCCCAGTGAGTTGAGTTTAGTGTTTTTTGTTGTACTTTGTATTTTTGGTTCTTTACTACCCTGCATCTGTTGGCTATTAAACCCTCCTCATTTGAGCCTCAGTCCAGTCTGCCCTGCATCTTTTTGGTTCCACCTTTCCCATGTCCCACACCGCCTAAAACCGCCATGCATCACCGTGACACTCAATTAAAGAGGACAACAAATAGGGTGTGGAAAGTGTTGCCACAGACTTGACAAGAGAGCTGTAACTATTTTGAATTGGGATAAAAGTCGCACTATGTAGCCTTGTAAGTGTACATCCTTTCACCTGGAGTAAATTTCTCCTTGGCGTAGCAAGAAGATTGATCGCTGATGAGAGTGTGCGTGTGTGCTCGAAAGCCACTTTTCCCAATCCAGTTGTCTGGGACCAGTTGAGGAGACAGTCCAAATTGGTTTGTATGCGAATGCCTGTAGCCCGCTGATAGAAACCTGGCTCTGAGCCTGCAAACACATAAAAAAAAAGTCTTTGTTGAAATTGCTCACGATGTAAATAGGATGATTTAGTGAGCTCCATTTTTATTACACGGCTGGCTGAATATTTAGTTGCTCATCTGTCTTTGATTCAAACATGACACAATGCATATGATGACAGCTGAGTCAGCATAAAAAACAAAAATCCAAAAAGAAGGCTAACGTTAGAGACATTCAATATTTCTCAACATCAACAGTGAATTGACGTGTCATATGCTATTAACGAAAAACATCAACAACCACATTTCATATATATATATATATATATATATATATATATATATATATATATATAGGGGTCCGTGAAATCATTTGGGTTATTAATAAAATAAATTATGTTTTTGTGTTCATTTCATTTTATTTTAAATGAAATCGTGAGTGTATTCATGACTTTTCCATAAGGTAATCAATTCAACCCGTTTAATATAATTTTCAATAATAATAATTATTATTTTTCTATTTGTCAAAGAGACCCACATAATGTCATCATCAAAGCGGTTGACCTGCCACTTCATCTAGTTCCAGAAAGTGGAACTCTTTACTAGCATTCATGTTTGCATTAGCATCTAGCTTGATCGTGCTACTGCTCATCACAGGTAAAATACTTCGACAGCTGCAAAGTGATTCACAATGTGTGCGTGTGCGTGTATGTGTGTGTGTGGCATCTGGGCATATTACCAGACATTTGGCTTTGGTCCATGTTGTATTGTAACAATCTAACAAGTCTTGTATTTCTTTGTAAATTTGACTTAATTTATAGCTCAGCAATTAGCACACAGCGCTTCAGTATTTTACTTGTCATGACTTTGTGAGTTTTTTAACATCTTATGTCATGTATGCCCAGTATGCATTACTTCCCACCATGCAGCCCCTTTTGAAGCATTAACATCGCCCACTGTTTTAAAGCATCAAATTCAAAGTAGACTCGTTAAAGAAAGAGATCATGACGATCTCGATTACTTGCCGATGTTTGGATAACATGGTCATCTGCTTCAAGGTAAGGAAGAACATCGAAATGATGACATTTGAGCGATCAAAACATTTTGATTTTTGTTTTGTTTTGTTTTTAATTTCCAAATTGCCCTTAGGTGTTATTGGGAGCGTGAGTGGTCATTTGTCTCTGTGTGCCCTGTGATTGGCTGGCAACCAGTTCACTGTGGCCCCTGCCTACAGCCCGAAGGTAGCTGGGATAGGCACCAGCATGCAGTGACTCAGTGACTTTTGGGGGAGTTTTGTTTGAGGCAACATGCTATGTTAGTAATGATATGTGGACCACAGTATTATTCTTCTGTCTTATACTTCTGTCACCCTTAAAAGAATATACTACGCCTGATGCCGGTGTTTTCGCACATGGTTCCATTTAGCAGTCTACACAAACTCAAGAGGGATTCGTCAGCATTTTGTTCATCCACAGACAAGTTGGCATTGGAAACAAAAGGCTTTAAACACACTTTGTGTTACACAGTCTGACTACTGTATTTACTGAGGGCTCATCAGACTTGAAGTGAGGCTTTCTATCTTGTCACTGAATTAAATCTTATATTAACTGTGCATTGAAATTAAACTTGACAAGACCAGTCAAGACTTAACTGCCAAATGTAAGCAGCACTGTAAGCAGTACATTGAACTGCAATGACGGCAACTGGACACATTTGATGTTGATGTTGTGTGCAATTGTTCTGACATCAATCAGAATATTCTTTGATGCTATTCTGACTTTTAGGTCCTATACCATGACACACCCCCACAATTTTGCAATGATTTTGTCTAAAGTAGTGTTGCAACCTGTCATATTTCTGAAATGCAACCCAAAACACCTTTAACCCTCTTAACCCTGGCCAGCTGGACTATGTGAAGTGGAACTAATATAAAAAGGCTGCAAAATGCAACGCTGATGGCCTGTCATGCCATATATGTGAATTTTGGCCTGCTGGTACACCTATGTGTGCAATGTGCAGCTGAAATTGTTTTTCGAGAATTGTCTTTTGTTCCATAGAATCATTCTTGAATAATCTAGAGTAAAATCTCGTTTGGTAATATTTGATTGCTTCAAATAAGGTAAGGTTAAAAAAAAACAAACACAAAAAAACCACTGCCTTAATATTAATAACGGTTGATGAAGGTCCAAATGCACTAGTCCCTATCTAAACCAAATATTAATAATATATATACAGAATGAACAATCACAAAGCACATTCATTGTTCAGGCCTAAAGCAAAAATCAATGTTTGGAATGAACATATTATTATTATTATTATTATTATTATTAAGATTTTTTGTTTTTATTTAGCTTTTTAAATGTAACTTGACGTCATACCAGCAACCGATGGGCTCATTGTTGAGTTGTGTCGATAACAATGTACTGTATGTAACAGATGACATGCATGTGAATTTTGTTTTATCAAACCATGACTTTGAAAGGGGTTCAGAACAATGACTTCTGAGTTCTGCATTAAAACTCATTGATGAGTATGCCCTGAAGTATACACACGTGTTAATGCCATGTACTGTTCAAAACTCACTTTCAGGCCTTTGTAGTCCAATGATAAGAGGTTGATTTATAATTATTAAAAGTGAAAGACAGGTTCAAGACTTTTTACTAAAATAGTTCAATTTATTTAATTGTTTCCTTAAGCATTTTCTTTTTTTTTTGTTTTTTAATAGTTTTCTTTTGGAGCAATTGAGGTTATGAAGATGGAAGTGTTGTTCATACTTGTGATTACAGTTTGGGTAAACTTCCAAAAAAGATAGATCGGCAGTGGATCGGAAGTGGGTCCACGGTCCAGATGGACTGTAGATGACGAACCAGCAAAAAAATGGAAAACGCCCACCTCTGGTTCCTGTGGCTTTTTAGTTTACTTTTTTTATGTCATAGAGAATTGATGTCTGACAGTATTTAAGCTCTAGCGTCACAGTAATATGTTATCTGGACTTCAAGTCAAGTGCTCAAGCTGTCATTTCAGGTTGTCTTCTGCGTTAGTATTATTGTCATATTTATTATTTTAATCTGTGGCGCAGTGGTTAGCACTTCCGCCTCACAGCTCAGGGACCCGAGTTCAAATCCAGCTGGCTCCAGCCTTTCTGTGTGGAGTTTGTATGTTCTCCCTGAGTCCGCATGGGTTCCTCCCACACCCCAAAAGCATGCATGGCAGGTGTTTTGGACATACTAAATTGTCCTTAGGTGTGATTGGGAAGCATGAATGGTTGTTGGTTTCTATGTACCCTGCAATTGGCTGGCAACCAGTTCAGGTGGGATAGGCACCAGCAAACCTGCAACCATGGCGAGGATAACTGGATTAGTTTGGATAACTGGATATCTATCTAGTTTTTGATGCTTGCTGTGTCTTGCACTTTTGCATCCTGTCTGCTTCTGTCCACATCCTCCTGCTCAGGTAAAAGCCATAAACACAGTGATGTATCTTTTATGTATGTGATATTTTTGGCATTTAAAAAAAATGTATACGTAAGAACACTCTATAAATAGTTAATTATGGGTCTGGCCCAACATTTGGTTCAGTTTGACCCAACTTTCTGTATTATTTTATTCAAAACAACCAAAAAAAACAGGGCAAGCAAAAAAAAAAAAGTAGTTTTTTTATAAAACAAGTTGGGTCAGGGTGACCCAAATATTGGATTGGTCCTCTTTTGACCTATAATCAGGTTATCTTGGGGCAACTCTTTTCAGATTATAGGCATGCGCCCCACTTCCTATTATTTAGATATTTAGGAGGGGTTTTGTAGTAATTATGCCTACTTAGGGCACTTTCCATTAAAGAAAGAAGACCACACAATGGTCACTATAATACATGTATGCATTATTATTATATAAAACATGATGCACAGGTACCTCTTTCCATCAGTAAATTGAAGAGTGATGCATTGATGAAGTAGAAAAGGAAAGCAATGAGCTGTTTGGACATCTCAGGGTGAAGCTGACTTTCTGATAGTAGTGTCTGGGTCTCTGACAGGATATCCACAACCTGCTGGACCTGATCTAGGACTGTCATCCAGCTGCTACCCAGGACCGGATCACTCTCACCAGTCAGACATGGATCTTCAAAACCCTCTTTTAATGGGACCCAGTCCAGAAAGCCCGGCAGGATGGGATACAGGACCTGGTAAGACAAAATTATTTAGTCACTTTTGTTACGGATTGTGAATCATACCAAAGGTGTATGGTAATGTGCGTGTGTGTGTGCCTTCTGTGTGTGTTAACTCATTCACACCACAAGACGTCATTTTATTTATTAGGTTTTTTTTTTTTAGTCCAAACATTCAATCCTGTGTACTTTTTTTTTTTCTTCAAATGTTTGGCTTGGTCTAAAAATGGCTGGTACAAAATATATTAAGCACTAAAGTGCTCAATTACTTAAGGTAACTGAGAACTAATCAAATACTTTAGTATTTGAGTACCCTAGTAATCAATTACTAAACTTATCAATTGAAGGCCACATTTGTGGTTATCAAAGCAATCAATTACTAAAGTTATCCAAACACTTTAGTACTTTAGCACCAAATGAAATTGAAATCCTTAGTACCGGTAATTAAATAATCATTTACTTTAGTAATCAACTACCTAAAATATTTTCTCTGGTTTACCTAAAGCAGGGTTATCAAACTCATTTTTATTGTGGGCCACATTGTATAGTTTGACTGCCAATCAAAGAAATTTTAAGTGTGTTTTCACATACTTAGCAAGTTTTAAAAGCAGAGGCTGGTAAAAACTGTTCCAAAGAGAGATTGGGAAGAAAATAACGGTTGTGTTTTTTCCTACAAAATTTTTAAAGTTGAAGATTTGCAAGTTTGATATTTTAAATCAGCATCAAATCAAAGAATTAAGACAAATCAGCATTTCGCAGGTCACATAAAATAAAGTGGTGAGCCAGATCTGGCCCCCGGGCCTTGATTTTGACACCAGTGACCTCAAGTGATTAATTACTTGAGCACTTAATTTCATTTTTTTTTTTTTTTTGGTACCTAATTCATTTATTAGCAGCAGCTTGTAATTTTACTTCAGCTAAACACTTAAAAAAATGAAATATAAATACAGTATGTGCCAGGAATTGAATGTCTGGACTCTAAACAAACTTAAACAAATTTCTTTGGGATAAAATTAGTTAAAGTTAATTATTGTGTAGTGAATGTTTGAGCCAGATTAATGACCACAAATGTGGCCTTCACTTAACACAATTCTCTTAACACTGCAATATAATCAATGGAGGATTACATGGACCAAACCAAATGAATCAGCAAAAATGAGTGCATTTTTTCCCCCACTCTCAGCTAAAAGGCCTATGCTACGCCACAGTGTACACACGGACAATGACAGCTCTGTTTAGGCTAATTGTACGCAGACATCCCCTTTTCCTCAGAAATCTTGCTTTTACTCCCACCAAGGCCGGCAGCGGCGCTAGATCTACATTCCAAAAAAATGGAATATGGCTCATGTGGTTTTGGCACGGTGCTGTAAGTAACAAGAGTGCTGAGTGAAGAGTTCTGAAGGAATCCGCCCTGAGCAGATCATTTTACTTTCACTGTAATGCGTAGGGTAGGTGGGGAAAGGCAGAAGACAAACGGCAGATTGAAAGGAGACAGCCAGTGCCCCCATCACACATGTGACAATGGAAATGGAGACAACATTATGTTTTCTGCTTGGAAAATGGCACAGTGGAGCCAAGGAATGAGAATTAAACAAAGCTTGATTTTTGATTTACCGCATTCATCCCAGATATGGATTGTCTCACAGTAAAACGGCGCATTCATCATAATGGCCAAATAAACAGCCTGCCCACAAGTCTGGAGAAATTTGCTTGGATCCACCAACAGACGTCTTCAGTTCAAAACGCTCAGTGCCTTTTCTGTTCCAAGCTGTGGCAATACTCCCCACATTAGATCAATGCGTATAATATAATATAATATAATATAATATAATATAATATAATATAATATAATATAATATAATATAATATAATATAATATAATATACAGTGGGTTAGGGTTTTGTCGAATTTGTCGAATGACGGGCAATCCAAACCTATGTTAAATAGCTGATGTATTTAGAATCCCGGGTAAAAACATCAAAATGTTATGCCCATATTCCCTAATAAGGGTTATCTCCAGCATCGTTCCCATATAAATCATCTTGTTACTTCTCCTTTTAACATCACTCACAATCTTGGGACCCATGGCTAACCCTTTCAAGTGCTACATATACTATATATACCCTTTCACGTTTGAATTAAACAGTAAAATGCACTATAAATACGGTTTTGTAACCACTCACAATCGAACAAAGGTTTACCATATTGCCATTTTGAAATGAGTGAGGCCAACCAATAGCAGACCACCATCTCTGTGAAGAGACGCCAACCAATAGCAGAATTATAGTGACGCTTTACAGGGACAGCAACTGAAAATAAGTGTAATTACCTAAAAACGCCTGCAGATGGAGACGAAACAACACAAATACAGCCAAGCCCCTAGGGTCATGACAGTTGCAAAACGGGCAAATGTCATAAAGAGGGGATGAAAAAACTCAGTATTCCACATAGCATCATGAAAATAACATAAATCAGGGACATTGTAACACAGGGGTCCACTGTAACACAATATAATATAATATAAGGCGACTCTGTGGCAGAGTGAATAGCACATCCGCCTAACAGTTCATGAGACCCGTGTTCAAATCCACCTGGCTCTGGCCGTCTTGTGTGGAGTTTGCATGTTCTTCCTGAGCTTCCTCCAACACTCCAAAACAATGCATGGTAGGTGAATTGTACATACTAAATTGTCCCTAGGTCTTATTGTGTGCGTAAATGGTTGTTCGTCTCTGTGTGCCCTGCGATTGGCTGGCAACCAGTTCAGGGTATCCCCCGCCTACTGCTCGAAACAAGCTGGGATAGGCACCATCAAGCCTGCAACCCTTGTGAGGATAAGCGGCTATAGAAAATGGAAGGATAATGAAATATAATATAATATAATATAATATAATATAATATAATATAATATAATATAATATAATATAATATAATATAATAATACAATACAATACAATACAGTGGGCCTCCTATAATGTGAACTACAAGATTAAGCGTGAACCTTCTTTTGAATCAATTCTAGAGTTGACAGTGGCAGGGTATTTCAGGTTCAAGATATGCAGCGGTCCCTCGGTTTATGAGATTAATCCGTTCCGTGGTTAGGATCGTAACACAAATTTATCGTATGGTATGCAATCCAAACTGTTAATTAGCAAATGCATGTAAAACTCCAGGTAAAAACATAAAAATTGTATATACATATTAAATATACATGCATACAATTAAATAACATCATAAATAAAAACTATATAAAGGATTTATTTACCTTTGAGTGACGCTTGTTAAGCTACATTTCCTAGTAATGGTAGCCTAGGCTAGGTTACCTTAGCTTTCTTCGTATTTCTTGATTATCTCCAGCTTTATTTCCATATAAATCATCTTCTTACTTCTCTCTTTAACATCACTAGCAATCTTTGGACTCATGGATAACCAAATCAAGTTTGAATTAAGCACTAAAATTCATAATAAATATGATATTGAAAGCACACGAGATCAAGTCTTTAGGGACCCATCTTTGTGACCCCGTGCGCCGACCAATAGCAGGACAGCATGACCCCATCACGATGACAAATAGTAGACCAGTATTTTAAGGAGTCGAGACAGCGACCAATAGCAGACGAGCATTGCAGCGAAGCATTGCCACGGAGGCAGTTTGACGCCAACAGAAAATAAGAGCAATTACCAACAAACGCCTCAAGAGGAAGGCAAAACAACAAACACAACCAACCCCACAGGTCATGACAGTTGTTGATGTTAATCATAAAGTGGGATAGATGCCTTAAAGATGGGGACGAAAAAACTTATTATTCCACCTCGTAACATGAAAAAAAACATAAGCCAGGGACGCCGTAACCCGGGGGTCTACTGTATAATATAACTATCTACAATCAAATAAACCTTTGTTCGACACAGGACACTTCATCACATTCCTCACTGATTCTGTTGGTTCGTATGTGGACAGAGGAGGATCGCATCCTGTGATGAAATGGCAAGCATGATGTTTGAAATGACTAGTTGGCAAAACCCTTGCAATGTGTGTGTTTCCTCCAGATATATTGCAATATACGACAGTACACACAGATCAATTCTAGTTACCAATTGAGACTTCTGATTTCAATGAATAGCATAGGACTTTTTTCCTAGGGGTATTGGAGTGGCAATAAAATATTCATAAAATATTCATAATACTTCATACTGATTTTGCACTTTTTTGGTCGATTGCAAAAGTGGAAAGGTGTAAGAAATATGAAATTGTTCACAAGCAACGAGGAATACAAACTTGTATCCTAAACTACCGTATTTTCCACACTATAAGGCGCACCTATAAGCCTTATTTTTTAAAAAAGCTGATGGTGCGCCTTATAATCAGGTGCACCTTATATATGGATCAATTTTGAGATTGAACTGATAAAGTAAGCGTTACCTGTTTCTTTTGTGTGTTTACAGTGGAACAAGGTTGGTCATATTGACATTGAGTTATTATGCTATTGAGAGTTTAGAGTTAATATTTGAGTTATTATCGTTATTACTTTGAGTATTACTATATTGTGATTGAAAAAGTTTTAAAATATTACATTAATTGCGGTTGCGCCTTATAATCCGGTGCGTCTTATATATGGAAAAGGTTTTGGCATATGCCATTAATTGAGGCTGCGCCTTATAATCCTGTGCGCCTTATAGTTCGGAAAAAAACGGTACTCTAAACTGTGGCACATTTTAGTCCTCCTTATCTTATAAAAGGATGCTGTTACTCGATGCGTTTGCAATTTATTGCTGTGCTATAGCCTACGGTACATGGGCTTGACATTCCTAGAAAACAAAATAGGCTGTTGTAGGGATATGTCTTTGATTTCAAGAATGAAAACCCCGAACAGACTCAGAGACAACTTTTGCCCCAGAGCCTTTAACGCTTTGAATAACAAAACAAGAACACATTGAAAATAATATTTGAATTACTGTGAAACTATCATGTCTATCCTATTTTACTCATTCTTCATTAATCTATGTATTCTATTTATTGTTCATTCTATCCTATTTGAAGAAATATCTATGTATCGTATTACATGAAACAGATGAATTGAAAGATAACGTGTTGTGTACAGACATTTAGATAATACAATGACACTGGTCCTCGTACAATCAATAGAAATTGAAATTAAACTTGAAGGACAGACACTATTATTGCCGCTTCAGAGATACTGTGTCAAATTATTGATTTCCATCCCACGAGGAAAACAGGCTAACAGAAAACCAAATGAGCTGAATCAGGCACAAAATCCATTTGGCTTTTTACGAGCGTGAAATGTGAGACTTCGGCTTGGTTGAATGCTATGGCCTGTTAACAGCACTTTGCAAGCATCAGATACAGTACGTCTCATCATTTGATTTGGTCTGGAGCCCTTGTTTGTTAATTGGGACATCCAGGTATTAGTATACACTTCTGCCTTGAGTGTGAGACTCACGCATTTCTGTCTAGTGTCACTCTCTCACACAAAATTTGAAACTCTCAAACTTTAAGAGAAAGCACAATGGGAATAAAAATGTTTCCAGAGTCGAAATGTCTGCAGGACTAGCATGCCTTCAGTGCACTTCAATACCGTCTTCCAAACTTCCCCTGGTTTCTGAAAGTCTCTTCCTTGTCTCCACCGGGTGCATTCCTCGCGCCGTGAAGAGCCCAGTCGACTGAGAGAAGATGCAAGCAGAGCCTAGCTTTGCTGCCTATTCAGTTTGGGATTGCGCACGGGGTGTAACTCACTACCAACATGCAACACTAAGTTAAAATAAATACACTAAATACTACATGGACTTACATCAATGCAATAGCCTTACTAGGGAGTAATAACACATATGCATGATTGACCATTGGTATTAGTAACAGTAATAAATTGTGTGTTTTAAATGTTTCACTGCGAGTACTAATCAAAAATGTTTGAAAGGCTCTCTCGTGAGTTTGAATTCATTTCTTGTGACCACGAGTCAAAATTGTGTGCTTTCAAATTATTTTCGTACGACTACAAAGTCTTTTCAATACTACTCACTTGTATGACTACGAAGTTTCCTCGCAGCTATGCTTGCATTCTGACTAAATTGACTCTTCCTCCACAACTAAACTCCACAAAATTTAAACATTAAATTAGAAATACTTCAATTTAGTCAATGTTTCACACAACTGCCCAGCAAAAAAAAAAAACTTTGTACTCTGTGCCTTGTACGGTTGTATAAAGTAGATTTAGATCAGTGGTTCCCAACCCCCAATAAAATAGCTCTTAGGGTTAAAAAACAAACAAACAGAAAACATGTCATCAGTGTCTGGTTTATGAAAGTTTAGTCTCTTTCAAACTTTGTTGGTATTGGTCCACAAAAAGATAATTGACCTAAAGTGTCCTCTTCTGGAGAGTATAACAAATCAGTTATCAAAAAGAAATAACGTAATTATTGATAAATATTGTTTCACAAAAATATAATCAATATAAAGTGTCAGACCTGTTCTCAAAAAGAAATAATTATAAATTCTAAAGCATCCTGTTTTGGGTGTAGAGCAGAGATCTGTTCACAAAAATAAATAATTAACTTTATTGGCAATAAATGTATATGTAAATATATGAGGCTTAGATGATCATATATGCTTGTTTGCCCTTCAAATGCAGCTTTTTCCTTGTCATGTATGATTTTCTTTCCCCCCTAAAGAATAACAACACTAATTTAGCCCATCATTCAATAAGCGGCTGCATTATTATATAAAGTGAAATGATATATGTTCTGCCTGAAGATAAGAATTCTTCTCATACTGACAGTGTTATTTTAAGCCATTATCCTTTACACATTGTATAATTTTGTTAGAAAGCTTTTTTTCTACATTGCATCCTGTACTCGGTTATACTATATAAGTAAATTCACAATTTAATTGTCAGGTTTGCTCAAAAAATACTTAAGAATACTGAAAATAACATCTAATTGAAAAACACCTCTTTATTTTTTTTTTAGGACAAAACAGTGCTGCCAAGGTATAGCTTTTTCCTCTGCTCCTGGTGTGCTCAGTCACCCTTAGTCAGTTGCTGAATGTATGGCTTACAGTTTCTTTCATTCATTTTCCAAACCGCATTCGACCCCCACCCAACCCACTGACGTCTCACTCCAAGGTTGGGTCGAAAGTTGATAGTCCTGGTATACCAGTGTATACATACAGTACATATATGGCGAGAGATATTTGGACTGAGGAAACATTGAACCAGTTAATAATAACACAAATATACTGTAATGTACATTTCCAATGCCGTTTGTCCTCATCAGGGTCACAGGGTTGCTGGTATCTATTCTAGCTGACTCGGGGTGAGAGTTGCCAGATGAACATATGGTGTCAAAAAAACCTGGGCTCCAAAATACAGGAGCCAGAGATTTAAATGTGTTTGTTGTTTGTTTTCTGATTCAACATAGCATTACAAGAATTGCAAACAAGTGTTTTGCAATATCTCAATTACTTGAAAGTTTGCATTAAAGACTCATCATTCATCATGTTTTAATGACAGGTTGTAGTGGATGAACATCAACACTGACATACGTGTAGAAATCGAACATGGTATGTGGCTTTTCTGGTGGCTATTGTACATTGCTTAGTAGCATATTACTACATTTCTTTGGAAACAATATATTTTGTTAAAAACAAAGTTCATTAGGTTAGGCACCTAATGGAAAATATTGCAATGCAAAGATTTCTTGGCAACAGTTCAAAGACCTTGACTGAGCTCCACTGGTATACAGCATATACACAAAGACGCTGGGTGTCTTGTCTCTCAGCAGTGCCACAATGACCCCAGTGTGGTCTGCCACTGTGGCCGGTGGCTTGTCTTAAAAGCTGTCAGCAGCAAACTGGACTCTTTATTCTCAGCCTTTAACTGATTATTTTCCTTTCTCGAGTGACTACTCCTTTATCGGTGTTTGGGCCAGATGGAGCTACAGCACGACAAGTTTGACTACTCAGTTGTAGTCGTTTTTCCATGTACCCAAAATATAGTTAAAGATCCTTCTAACTTAGCGAGAATTGTTTGGGCAAGACTCCTTTCTGTTCCATCATTACTGGACCTTGAACAAAGCAACAATTATATTATTATACAAAAAGGTGGACCCCGCAAGTGACAGTCCTTGCTAGGCTGTGCAAAAATCTAGACCCACTTTCAAAGAACTGAGCTACTGTTTGAAATAGCATCATACCAAGGCACTATTGGTCACAAACCGTTACATTCCCATGCAGCTCGGAGGAAGAGTGATTAGCACGTCCGCCTCCCAGTTCAGAGGCCCAAGTTTAATTCAAGTTCGCTTCGGCTGTCCAGTGTAGAGTTTATATGTTCTCCCCCGAGCGCGTGTGGGCACTCCGGCTTCCTCTCATATTCCAAAAACGTGCATGATGGAAGTCTTAAGAATAAATCTTTGACAAAGATGTGTTATTAAGACATCTAAGAAAAGAAAATGTTGAAATTGTGGAAAAACATGTTTTAAGTATCTGCTTCAAGCAAAGAGAAACATTTTGGACTCATACAGTGTTACATCTACTTACAAAATTACTTCTGGAATTAATTAATTTTGTAAGTAGAGCACTCAACTGATTTGACACTTTTTACATGTAAATAGCTTAATCCATTCCAAGGCCCTAAAAATGCTCCTAGACCCTTTAAATGAATATTATTAAATTAGAAAAATACATCCAAAATGCACCTAAACCCTTTAAATCAATCATATAAATTGTAGCAGTTGACAATATGAATGCAGTTCACTCTTTTGCCTCGAGATTGTGCTTGTGTGTTGGTGACGTGTCCAGCGAGAGATGCCTTTTTCGGACGTTTAATTTGTAAGTTTTTATTTTACATTTTCAGTGATCTAGGAATCATTTACAAGTCCACAGGAGAAATAGTATTTATTTTTGGGGGGATTATTTTGAGCGTTTAAGTTTACTTAAGTTTAGTTTTTGGTCATGCAACGTGCTTACTGTGTGATTTTACTGCTAAAGTGCTAATGACGTGCTAACAATGTCCAAAGTGGTATGTTACATATGTGTTTTTATGTGAATATGTACAATCTTAGCCGTAGCTAATGTATTTGATGTTTGTTGGTTCTACAGTGTTGGTGGGAAGTGTGGATGAAACAAGTAAAGATGAAAAGTGGAAGAGCACAGTAAATATCAATGCAAAAATCTATTGTCTCGTTTGTGGGCAAGCCAGCATATTAATAGATTATAAAAAAGTAAATATAAACAGTAACAAATTCGGTATACATCATGAGTTGTGATAAATATTACATTGGAGTCATGTTGGCACGAGCGCTGGTGTCTCGTGTCTCATTATATGCCAACAATGTTGCCTTTCGTATTTTGAATTTTCTCTCGTTACTCAAGAAAACTTTTTTTCCCCAAGGTGTTTGGCAAGTGGAGTTTTTCGTACCAAGAGGCGTTTGGAAGTAGAGGTACCACTGTTGTGTGCTTCCAACTTTGTGGGAACTTTTTTGGTTAAGTCTGTTTACTGTTCCAGCATTACTGTAGCCATGTGAGCAAAGCAACATCCTAGAAGGGATAGCACATAAACACACAGAACCCTGACCTCAACCACATCAAGCATACTTTTGTTCTGTTTTTGTTGCCAAAAGGACATCTGAATTGACAAAACTGCCCCAAATAAATGCCACTGGACTCAGATTGCAATTCTAGTATTAAATACAGTGGACCCCCATGTTTTTTTCATGTTGCGATGTGAATATACTGAGTTTTTTCGTCCCCTGCTTATAGTATTTTCCCGGTTTTGTGACAAAAACAACTGTCATGATCCTAGGGGCTTGGCTGTATTTGTGATGTTTTGTCTCCATCTGCAGGCATCTTTAGGTAATTGCACGTATTTTCTGTTGCCGTTGGTCGGCGTCTTCTCACATAAATGCTGGTCTGCTATTGGTCGGCCTCACCCGTTTCAAAATGGCGGAATGGTTACAAAGTCGCGAGTGGTTACAAAACAGTATTTATAGTGCATTTTCCTGCTTAATTCAAACTTGAAACCGCTAGCCATGGGTCCCAGGATTGCTAGTGATGTTAAAGAGAGAAGTAAGAAGATAATTTGTATGGAAACGAAGCTGGAAATAATCAAGAAATACGAAGCTAGCCTAGCCTGGGCCACCCTTACTAGGGAATATGGGCATAAAAAGTGCCACTCAAAGGTAAACAAATCCGTTCTTTATTTTTTATTTATGATGTTTTCTGATTTTATACATGTATGTTATATATACATAGCACTTACTATACTATTTTGGTACCAACTTTTAATATGTATGTACAATTTTAATGTTTTTACCTGGGGTTCTAAACGCATTAGCTATATAACATAGGTTTGGATTGCCCACCATACAGTGAATTCGCCTTACGAGCCCAACCGCGGAACGAATAAATCTCGTAACACAGGGGCCCACTGTACTTGCATTTTCCACTTCAAAAGCAGACAGCTATGGTTACTCGGAAACTAAAATATACATTTATCTTTGCACCTTGGTGATGTAGTACACACACTGCTGGAAGGTTAGAATGATGACCTCCTCCAGGGCTGCTATTGTTTCTTCACTGGCTGAGTGCACACAGGACAGATGTACTTCCAGCAGGTCTGAAAAATAGACAACCACACAACTAAAATATAAACACGACAGTTTTGCCTTTTCTGCGATTTTTCATGAACCGAACATTAAAAACACTTCTGCCCCCCCCCTTGGATGATCCAAGGGCCACAATACAGTCTCATGAGTGGCGGTTTGTGAGCATCAGTCCTCACTAAGACATGCATGTTCACAGCTTCTTTGGGTATTCATGAAGGACTTTTGTTGTCGTCTATCTGAACCACAGGGTGGTACATCCCAACAGTACATAAGGTCAGCGGTGACCACGGCATCGACCATCTTGGGGCAGGAAGGGAAACTCTCCTGGAAAGCGATGGTCTTACTCAAGACCATCTGAGCAGGCAAAAGACCACATGTCGAAGAGGATACTTGGTAGCTGGATCTTTCAGTCGAGTCCGGTGCAGCGGGTCATCAGAGCGGCTTTCAGACATGCCGTTTGAGGCAGCATTGTCAGGTGTACTATGATGCACTTTGGCACCCATTAGCTGGATGAGAGCATCCTGAACTGTGAAGTGAAGGCCAGGCCTCAGTCTGAGATAATATTGTCAGGGAAGTCGAAACGGGATGTCCAACCTGTCATGTTTCAAATTTTAGTTCATTTTGGTTTTGTTTAGATTCTAGTTTTGTCAAGTTTTCCTGTCCTTCATTATAATGTACAGTAAGTGTTTTCAGCTTCATTTCTTTCAGCCACTTGTCCAGGAGAAAATGAGACATAAAAATGGTGAGGGTCTTGGAGCTAAATCATGTGTCGGCTTTCCGGGGTGCTGATTGGCTCGCAACAGTAATCCGCCCACAACCAAAGGCGAGACAAAATAGTGCTCATTTGATGTATTGCAACTGTGGTCATATTGATTTAGAATCTGAAGCAATTTTACTGTCATCGTGAGTGAAATCTACATTCACACCTGGGCATTTTCTTTAGTCCACTGCTGAAACAGTAATAACGAAAATAAAACGTAAGGTTGTAATAATATGCAGTAATGTTAGCATTAGTAAAATGATGGTTATAAAACAACGCATGTGACTGACCCAAATGATCTCCATCCTCTCTTCTTATATCGTGATTCTCTTCACTGGTTCTCCATTCCAAGATGATAGGCAGCTGATACTGAATGAACTGGAGCATCTCCAGACTGTTTGACATCCACACCACTAGAGGCAACAGCCCTGATATTATGTCCTTGTTGCTAAAAAGGTGCAGGGCATCCAGATATAAGATTTCAATAGGAGTGAATGATGACTATACAAATCTGTAGTATGGAGTGACTTACTCTTGTTTCTGAAAAACCGCTAGTTCCTTGGTTTGCTCCTGTGTGAAAAAATGATACAAACCAAAATATTATTGCACTAAAAATGAAAAGATCCTTGATTTGGGGAGTTGGTAGTATGATACTTTGAGAGCTCTGCTTAAAAAAAGAAATAAATCCGCATAGATCAGTATGTTTTTGTGTTTTCGTGCCGGTCTTGTTGGATGTTACCAGCAACACCAGCAGGGAAAGCTAAACCAAAAAGCAGATTGCTTTGTGGCACTGGTTCATTTGGTAAAAGTGCCCAATGAGCCCAATGTGTTGGAACCATGGCTGCTTTTGGTGACGTTGTTTTGTTTGCTGCTGGTCTTGCTAGGGACATTAGCAAGTTCTAGTGACACTAGCAAGACCAGCATGCTGCTTTTGCCCTGCTATGATACCAGCAAGACCAACACAAAATATAGCAAAACCATGCTTGTGTATCCTGTTTTGTGTTATTTTTAGCAAGACTAGGTCTAACGATAACTGTTCAGCTCTTTTCTTTACAACCTAAAAAGTTTGACCCTTACCGATTTAGTTGGAAAATTTTATAAATGCCAAACCTTTTCAATATTCTTACATGTGTGGTCCACACCAAGTTTGGCAGAGTCACAGTTTCCATGATAGTGAAGTAAAATAGAATGATTGTATATTGGAAAGCGAGTAAGTGACCAAAAGCTGGCATGGATTCTGGAAACAAATAGAGGCGCTATCATGTGTTGAGTGTCTATCCAACATGTCTCCTATCATTCAGCATAAAACAAATTTCAATGTGGTTTTTAAATAGTTAGCCTTGATTTTTTTTTTCTTTTTTTTCTGTTACTCATTTTCTGGAACTTGTCGGCATTCTAGATGCCATGTGGCACCATGCTGCCTCTCAAAGCTCAGTCTTGGTACTCTGCCAGACATCTTGGTTTGTCAGTGGGTGAATGTCACATGACCAAACCAAGAAAATTATTGTCATTACCTGAGCCTTGAGCACATGCTGATTATGTCATTTTCAGTCCACAGCCAAGGGGAAAATTAGATTTCAAATGTATTAAATGTAGTGAAGAAAAATGTAGTGAACATTAAACATGTTTTCATGGCATCATTCAAAAATCCATCCATCCATTCTTCCATTAATTTTCTATAGCCGCTTATCCTCACTAGAGTCGCCGGCTTGCTGGTGCTCCCAGCTGGCTTGGAGCTGTAGGCGGGGGACACCCTAAACTGGTTACCAGCCAAATGCAGGGAACACAGGGACAAACAACCATTCACCCACTCAATTACACCTAAGGACAATTTAGATCATCAAATATACCTGCCGAGCATGTTTTTGAAATGTGGAAGGAAGCCAGAGTGCCTGGAGAGAACCCATGTGGACACAGGCGAGACACTCAAAATCCACACAGGAAGGCCTGAGATAGCTGGATTTAAGCTCGGATCTCTTAAATGTGAGGCGAACTTGCTAACCACATTGCACCCTCACTCGAAAATATTGATCAAAATAATATAACAAGACTCACCCAAACAGCGCTCTGAATTTCTTTTGCAATAAGCAGCAGGAGCCTTCGCAGTTCTGAGATATGTAAATAAGAAGCAGAATGCTGAATGCACAGGCATAGCAGAAAAGCAATGCTCAATGATGGTCCTTCTTTGATGCCACTGCTTCCAATAGCAATTATTTGCTTAATGATAAAATGCTCATTGTCAGTGTGGTAGTTCAAACTTAAGCAGTGACCCTCTGGCGATCTGAGAACTGGACAGGCTTTCCTTAGGCACTTTTGGGTGATTGGGCTTGGAAGGTCACTGCAAGTGTTGCACTTAATCACATCACTTGTTTGGCTTATTTTTAGGGCAGATGTGTTGTAGCCAAACAACCAGGGGAGAGATGGCAAGTTGGGCTCTGGAGCAGAACTGTTTACTTCCTTTTTACAAAAAGAAACATCAATTATCCATAAATTATATCATAAGTATCGTGCCAATATAAAATATATTTGATTCTTTCCATTACCTTGTGCATCAGAGGATCTTTAAATAGAAACAGGTAGCTTTGCCCCAGCCCGATGACATCACCAGGGCTAAGTTCTATTTTCTCTTTTAATGTATTGCCATTCCTTGTGACAGCAGCATCAGAAAAAGGACACAGTATGGTTGGTCCACCAGCAATATTGCGCTGAAAAATACAATGTTTTGGAAGAATATCTTCGGCCAGTAGGGCAATATCTGCCTGTGATACAGCTCCATTGTTATCCCTTCGCCCTAATACAGTTCTTGGACTCATAAGTAGGTAGATGACAAAGTCCTGTGGAGACAAATATGACAAGACAACACTGACACATTTCCTGACATGATTGTGATCAAGTGATCAGGTTGGAAATTGAATTTCCCATGGAACAAAAACTATATATATATATATATATATATATATATATATATATATATATATATATATATATATATATATATATATATATATATATATATGAAGGCATGTTCAGTCTTGTTGAAGATAGGATGTTACTGTAATCAGGCAATTTTTGAGTTGACTTGAATTTCCTAAAAATAGGTCGATGCTTCTACCACTGAATGTCAGTCTGGTCTGTAATTGCTTTGCCAAGTCAATATATATATATCGGTGATGTCATACTACACCAGCAAAAATTGTAATGCATGTTCGTCAACAAGGTCCTGACACAAATTCTCCCAACACCCCCTCGAGGATGGTTTAATGACAGAGAATAAAATGTGCTCTGCATTTTACGTACATGTGTGCAAATATGTAGAAAGCAGAACAAGAGTGTTTTATTGAGTGCGATACCTGTACAAGGCTGCGGCCGTGTAGTAGCAGCAAATACGGACAGTCGTGGGGTGGGTGAATGGAGTACTGTGTGGTGTTATCGTCACTACTTTCAGTCTCCTCCCTCTCGGACTCCTCTCCTTCCTGCTCAACTTTCAGTCTCATTGGAGGCTCTGTCTTGGCCTGAAATCCACCATCCCCCGTAAAGGGAACTGCTTTTTCAATGTCATTTGCTTTTGTCCTTGCTTCTGGGTCCACTAAAGTTCCATTCATTTGATGCCGATTCTCTTTGGTCTCTGACCCAGCATCTTTCAGGTCCATCTCACTGCTACTCTTCCAGAGTTTTGGAGTTCGACTCATTGTTCTTTCCATGAGGGTGGAGTTAACTCTGGAGCGACTCTTCTGCAGTTTACGGGCCTGGGCGTTGATACCTATCAGGGAGATGAAAAAAAAACAAAAAAAAAACAGGAATTAGCTTGAGCAGGCCTGTGCAAATAACCTGCCATATAAATACATTAGAGACCGAGGTAATCGGATGTGGCGATAGGGCAACACCTGTTTGTTAAACATATGTACGTATGTCTGTGCGTGTGTGTGCATGTGGGATCCTGATGTGTTAATACCATACTAGAGGCAACCCCGGTAGTCCAATCACAGGAAGCAGGCCTTGGTGGAAAGACCGAGCTCATGGAAACAGAAAGTGATCACCCACACCGATAGAAAGCTATCACATGCTGTGCCAGTCGCAAAAGCAAATTGCCAAACAGGACACACTTTTACATTGTGACGACCACAGCTGTGTCAACTAAAGCCAACGTTTCCAGTGGGAATGATGAATAGTGTAGGAATTGTGATTAAAGCCATGTTTCCACCGACAATATTTACCCATCTGTATTCTGCTTTATGCTACTCTACTTGGCTTGCCAACAAAGAACATTGCGTGTCCACCATTTACCTGAAAGCCCCCCCTCACCTTAACAGTGAAGTCATTTAAGTGCAGGAGTATGGAACCTGGTTCATGGTTTGTGGCTCTTTTGGTATATTGCATCAAGATTGTAAAGATTGTCTTCTAAAGTACAGTATTTAGGTCATGTTGTGGAACCAGGCTACTTTTTGGAACTACAAAGCAGTGGGGACCAAAAAGAGTGAGCAGAGTAGTGCTGGATATATTTCTCATTAGAAACTGGCCTTTTGTCGCGTAGTGTACAGTAGATAACTTCGGTGGAAATGAAGCTTAAAATCTTTGCTAAGATAAGGGTGGTTTTCTTGTGTCATGATTTTGTGCAAGTGGATAACTTACTGTATTTACATCCAAAATATTTACAATAACCTAGAGTGTGTTCAGAATACAGGGTACGCCACTAGATTTAGTGTAACAAAAATGACAATATTTGCAGTCTTCATTCAGTTCAGTGTTAGATATTTGTACAAAATT
This sequence comes from Hippichthys cyanospilos, assembly GCF_059441005.1. Taxonomy (NCBI): domain Eukaryota; kingdom Metazoa; phylum Chordata; class Actinopteri; order Syngnathiformes; family Syngnathidae; genus Hippichthys; species Hippichthys cyanospilos. The sequence goes on from NC_142385.1 coordinate 3,895,178, forward strand.
AAATGCAAGAACAAATTTGAAAGGTTTGGTTTTCTGGGGGAAAGAAAAAAAAACAAGTAAAATTTTATAAAACCTCCAACACTAGTTTTGTTGCAAAGACAAGACTGTTGAGGAAATAATAAGGGGCAGCCTACCAGCAGTGATGTTGTCTTTTTCTTTGGACGCCTGTTCTTCCACTAGGCTTCGCCTCTGGATTTCAAAGCGTCTCGCAAGGCCCTCCCTTGGTTTCCATAGAGACTGCAGGAGCAGCGGCTTCTCATTGTCGCCCACAACTCTGAAACCTTCGGTTTTCCACTGTCGCTGGCCAATGGAGCCAATCGTGTCACACAAAACATAGGAACTTGCTTCTTCTTTTCCAAGGCCGTACCTGAATGACAGAATTGAAAGAATTGACACAATAATGAAAAGAGGGGGAAAAAATGCATGCGTCTAGGGTTAATTGTATAATTTAAAAAGTCCCTTGTGAATCTGAATGTCAGTGGCTTGGTGGTTTTGTACAAGTTATTATTTGTATATGCGCCCTGTGATGGTCTGGCAGTGAAACATGCTTCTTTATCAAAGGTAGCCGGTCCGGGCACTAGTTCAGACAGAATAGAAAATTTAGATTCTTAAATTAATTCATTGATGGGTGGGTGATGTAAATGATGGAGGCGGCCACATTTGTACTTTTATGCACATTTGTACATATGTGCAAATTATGTTCTCCTATATTTCAATTGACACAACACATTTCTCAATGCAGGTATGAAGGATTCCATATTTAACAACAAATGCTTTAGATAAAACAAAAAAATAATCAAATATAAACTGTGTGTGTGTTCGTGTAGGACTGTGTGTGTGTGGTGTGTTTTCACAAACTCAGGCTTAGTATCCGAAAAAGAAAATTGAGCTATTGATATATTCTAATTCTACACTTAATTCACTTTAAAAGCATATGTAATTTATGAACGTAGCTCAAAACTTTACAGTTATATCAGTGTGAGTGTTGATCAGTTGAAATCCTTAGTTTTTTAAAAGCATGTTTGAAGTTTTGGCACATTCATCATTCAAATATCAGGGGCGGTCCGTGCATTGCACACTTAGGCCTTCAATGATTGGACCCCTCATGCTCACTTGTACGCACGTACACAGGCTATTTTTCAGAGCATTCAACATCAATAAATCCGGATCAGCAATTAAAATTTATCATTCTAGTAATAATAATTTAAAATTATATGTCCACAAAGTTTTATGAAGTCCACCAAGAGCAGACAAGTTATCACAAGATTGTATGCTAAATTACAAATGACAATTTAATTTAAGTGTCATGTCTGGGCATGGTGAGTTGGGAAGAGGAAGGAAGGGGACCCAAAAAATGCAGAAAAACTGAGAAATACGTGGGTCTAAAAAGGAAGTTTTAAAAAGGAAATGAGGAAGGAACGAACTGGGAGCAAAACTGGACAAAGTATCACCACACAGGTGGACCCAATCAAACTAACGAGAACGTAGACAATAAAGGCAGACGAGAGTGGAACAGAAACATAAACAAAACCCCACAAACTCATAACAGCCAAACCTAACCAAAGATGACAATTGAATATGAATGACATAAAATGACAAAAACATTAACTCACCAATAACAGCTGTCCCAAAATTATTTCAGTACCAAATCCATTCTTATTTTTTTTTCCTGAGAAAGACTTTCATGTCTTGCTTGTAGAGTTTGTCTTTGCGTTTCATTTCTAATAATAAATCCCATAGATTGACATGGACGCAAATGCTGAAAGTCGCGTAGGTCCAATTTCCGTTTTGCTTTTCTTCAGCCATAGTGGGTTAAAAAAAAAGTGTCTGCGGGTCTGGTTTCGATGTATGCTAACGTTAGCTGGTTGAGGAACATGTTTTTTTTTTTTTTTAGAAATAACTTTATTTAACTACTTCCAGCATTAAACATAGTGGATCAATATAGCACCACCTTCCTGGAGTAAGCATCCACTTATGTCACATTCTACGTGAGGTTTCTTGAAGGTGTTTTTATGTGTCGATTGGCTATTGCAGCTGTCTATTAAAAATATGGGCCAGTACACAATATGTCATCGCCAACTGCAGAGAAGCCTTTTATTTTTCTAGCGAATACACAGTGCTTCCAGGCTCAGGCACACATGAAGTTTGCCATGCAGACTGCCTGGCGACACACGTTAGCTGAATTCTAATTGGCTATAAACTAAAACTAAAACTCTAGCACTTAGGAGGAATATAAGCATAAGGATATAATATGACGCGAAAAGATCAGAATATGGAGAATAATTTTACATATAAAATATATATGTATATTTAGTAAAAATAAATTAAAAATGAAGTTCACTTTCATAAGAGTTATAATTATTATAGTTATTATAATGTTAGAAGGTTATGTTAGGCCAGCAGAGAAGGCTTTGAAGGTTCTGATGGCCAAACACTGATACACACACACACACACACATATATATATATATGTATATATATATATATATATATATATATATATATATATATATATATATGTATATATATATATATATATATATATATATATATATATATATATATATATATATATATATATATATATATATATGTGTGTGTGTGTATTTTTTTTTTTTACACTAGTTAAAATACTAGTGATGGACCACACAAGTTCAGACCTTGTTTTGAGGGTCAAGACTTGCTTATAGAGGATAGGTTTAAAATGGATTTTGTTTGAGTTAAGGGTAAGGGTTCGACAATCTTATATGAAGATTAAGTTTGGGGTTAAGGCTATGATGGGGCACCACTTAAAGTGTGGCTGCCAGTTGCCAATCTGCCAGTCCCTTATCTTCTGTTTGGATGAATTAAAGTAAAACCTGAACATGTTCAGGTTCAGGTTTTACTTTAATGTTGTGGGGAATGGGCATTAAAAATAATGGGAATAACATAAAGCGTCCACACAGCAGAGAACAGAACATCACAGCTGTGATGCAGATCTGCAAACAATTGTGCAACCGTATTACTCGGCCAAAAATCATTTAAAAAAATAACATTTTTCTTGTGTGCTCACATGTAAAAGTTAAGAATGTTAAAATGTTGCTTCCATCCTTCCTTGGTATGGATTATGTTTGATGTTCATGTTTTATATTTTAGCTCAACGTTTCTTAGTCAAAGTGTGAACATGCAAATGTTGCTCTGCATGTCAAATTTCACTTGTGTTAATCATTGTTACATTTTTGGGCTCTGAAATCCAAGCAAAGGCTAACAGATGTTTTCTCTCTCATTACTGCCAACACTGGCTGTCTTTCACACAAACTGGTGGTTTGCGCTAAACTTTCAGAGGTATTGAATTGACTACTTGGCACACATACACACTGTGCACACAACGCTGCAATTATAAGGCAACGGACAGAACAAGTCTGGTCTGTTTATTGAGCAGTTTAATAAATATAAACACATGTGCATTTTTGACTGCTTTTATATCCAAATTGTTTGTATAACAAATGGAGAAAATAAGAACAAACAATGACACAGACACATACAGCAAACAGACACATACACACATACTCATACATGCAAAGACCCACTCACCCACATGCAATGACAGCACATTCCCTCACCTTTCAAGGGCCTCTTTGACCAGTTCTTTTGCACTGGAATGTGTCGTGGCCAAGACACTCTTATAATGAGCTCCTTTACAGATTTCGCTTCCAAAGATCTTCAAGATTCCGGGAGCACTTAACTGATTTGACAGTTCAGATGGGTCATCCACAATTTCTGCATCTGTCACACTCACTGAATGTAACATGACAACACAGAGAGAAAACATAATACAGACATGTTTGTATGTTTACCGGCTACAGTAAGGTGAGGAATGCCCAGACTTAGCTTTCTGCTAGTTTTATTCCAATTATTCATTTGAAATGTAGATTATGAAAAACATGAGCGATACATTGCTACAGTTGGCAGCTTCCCCACTGGCCCACTGGATTAAACTTGGAGTCCTTTAGTTACAATTTAAATTCCTACCTGACATCAACTGCCCCAGATAGAAACTACCATTATGGGAAGCGAATTATGATGAACTATACAATATTGTTGCACTCAAGACCATAATCCAAGACCAGAATTCACAGTGTCCAGAATGAGACAAACACATTTGTGAGTGGAGACCGAGACAAGCCAAGGCTGCGATGAGACCATTAAAAATCATTTTGGGAACCATGACTATATTGACCAGTTAACTTTTTCACTGCCAGCCCAGTAAAAATGTTGCTGTGATTGGCAGTAAATCAGTTAGAGAATTTCCTTCTTAGTTTGAATTTTCATTTAAATATATTTGACAGTTTTAAGAAGACCTTGTAACTACGTTATAATGACCAGGGATGCTATAGTATCTTTTGAGATCACTTTTAGCCTCTTCTTCTACTACATCTCATAATCTCAAGTATCCCACTCATCGGTTAGGATGTACAACTATGTGTCTGCCGGGCTTAAGTTATTTCCATAAAACCATGCACAATGTCACACAATGACTTCCCTGACTTGTATTGATGGCTTTTGGGATTTCACATCAAAATGATACAGGCAATGTCTACAAGATGCAGACTCCATAACTGACATCAACTCAAAACTTATCAATACTGTTCTACTTCAATAAGGAATTGGACAGAAGCCACTTATGTATACCAAGTGTTCAAGTAAAGTCAGATTTGTAGATATAGTATGTAGAGAAGAGCTGAGGATAGAAAATGAAGTGATGTAAGACTTAAAACATGCCATCGGTGTCTGATTTATTAAATTTTAGACCCTTTTAAATTTCATTTGGATTGGTCCACAAAAAAAAATTATCACCTTAAGTGTCCTTTTTTGAATCATGAAAGAAATTGGTTATCAAAAAGAAATAACTTAATCATTCATACATATATTTCTACCAAAAATAATCAATTTAAGAGAAGAGATCTGTTCCCAAAAAATAAATCATTAACTTAAATATTAATAAATATTTGTTCACAAAAAATAATCAACATTAAGTGTCAGACCTCTTCTCAAAAAGAAATAATTATAAATAAATATTTGCCCACAAAAAAATAATCGACAATGTGTCAGACTGGTTCTCAAAAAGAAATTATTATAAATAAATATTTGTCCACAGAAAAATATTCAACTTAAAGTTTCCTCTTTGGGGATCATAGTAGAGATGTGTTCACAAAATAAAGAATTATTTTGACAGGTAACGAGAGGTGGCACATGACAAGTTGGGTCAGTAGTATGGGGGAGAATCTGGCTTTTTACAATTATGAAACTGAATAACCTGACAAACATAAAATTAGAACTTATATTTTCCAGAAATAATTCATTCAAAAATGAATTTCAAATGATTTTTGCAAGTTTGTTTGATTTCAAATCTCGAGTACCCCCTGAAATTCCTTCAAGTACCCCCAGGGATACTAGTACCCCCGTTTGAGAATCACTGAGATTGACAGTTCAACTAAATTAAAAGTAAGTCTTTAGTTCTAAACATTTATACTGAGGTGGCTGCTCGAACTTCTATTGGAAGGGCATTGAATGGAAAAAGTCTGTGTTCTAATGGAATTCTTTTAGCTTTTGAGATCACTAACAAACTCATCTTGTGATTGGAGATTCTGGTAAGGTAAGTTGACAAGATAGAAAGATGCAAAGCCATGTAGTATTTTATAATTAATTAACAAAACCTTGAAATGGCATCTCAGGTGTACTGGAAGCCAATGCAAGCTGTCTAATATCAGGGTATTGTGAGTGAAACTTCTTGTCCTCATCAGATGTCTCGCTGCAGCATTTTGTTCTGACTTGTAATGCTTGTTGTGGGAAGACCAGAGAGAACAATACCCGATTGCCTCATCCGAGTATCATTGGAACCAACAAGTGTCACCGAGCTCCCTAAGACTAGCTTCAATGTCAGGTGCTCTGGCCCCTGAAATACACAATACTGTGGCTGGGGTTTTAAGTTTGATGTTATAGGTGAGGAACAGTGAGGTGAGGTGAGGTCACAGTGAGGAAGCTCTTAGACCGAGATGCAGTGAGGCTGAATCTGTTTCGTGTCTGAACAGGCTTTTTGTGATTAGCAGGACACGCAGGCACGCGGGTCAGCTACAACCCGCACTTTTAATTTATCCGCCACACCCACAGTAACTAAATTACACTGTTCTAACTAGCGGGCACTTCATCCTAGTACGAAATGTCTCTCTATGGGAAGGATGTAGCTGGTGCAAGTAGTGGACGTGGTAAAAGTGCATGAAGCCATACTTGCATAAACCAGACTTTTGCCAACGTTGAAAAGTAAAAAAACGTCAAAAAGTCAAAGGCGGTCAAAAACTAAAAGAGAGCACTCAGTGGCCTCGCACTGACATCTGAAAACAGCAGCGCCATCAGCACTGGCAAACAGTCAGCAAATACCCTGCCAGCAGGCTTAAAAATAGTCTTCATTAGCAAAACCCTAGAAAGCAAATTCTACAAGTGGCAAAAAATATAATAAAAATAAAATAAACAGAAAACAGGAACCCGGAGGCCTATTTAGGCTGTAAAACTCTGAGTAGCATGTATACGACAGAAAAAAAAATCTTATAGTTTGAAAGCTTATTGCAGGAAGGTGCGGAAGCTAACACAATCAACAAATGTACAAAAAAAGGACTACAATAAAGTTTGTGCATCTGTTCGTCTCTTCAGCGTCTCTCCTGATGGCGTGTTGCAGCAAGATGGAAGTCTCTCTGAAGCAATGCCAGCATGAGGTCAACACCCCCCCCCCCCCCCCCCCCCCAAACCCCACCACCACCACCACTACCACATGCACACACACACACACGCACACATAAAATAGAATGAATGGGTTTTATTATAATTTAATGTAATTTAATGTAGGGGACTTCCACCTTTACTGATAAACATACAGTTACATTTCTTAGTACAAAAGCAATGTGAATGAATTTATTAAAATGATGACAGCATGCAAGTATGGAAAGAAAGTATTCATGATCCATGAATTCACCCAGTCAGGTGAAAGTGTGTTTCTTGTGAAGGAACTTAGTGTCTGAAGAAAGAAATATTACAACGTGGCAAAATAAAATCTAGAAGAAAAAACTCTTTCATGCTTGTTAGCCAGAGTTTCCATAGTGAGTGTCAGCATGTCCCTGCCATTCATGTGGGACTCAGAGGAGATAAATGAGCAAACTGTAATAGCTTTTGGCACTTTATTTACCATGATGCAATATTAGATCCTTTCTAACGTTGCCCGAACATCACGCCTTCCTTTTGTTCTGTGGATGTCTGTTCCGAATTTGTATTTGCTTATCCCTGGATGAGATCAAGCTCCAACTTTGCAAAGCTTCTTAAGAAGGCATTGCACACGTATTTTGTTTTTTTTTCACTCCACAGGTCAACTATGTCCCATGACTCATGACGTATAATGGGTGGTAAAACACACATAATCCTGGTTTGAAATATCAACCCATCCATTTTCCATACAAATTGTCCTCATGAGGGTTGTTGGCAAGTTGGAAAAGCACATTTACTGTACATTTTGAAAATAGTTGGGTTAAAAATAACCCAATTATGGGTCAAAAGGGAACTGATCCAATATTTGGGTCAATTTTACCCAACTGTTTGGGATGTTTTACAAAAAACAACCCCCAAAATCTGCCGTTTCGTACATGATGAATTCAAAAATTTGGTTCTATAAAAAAACAAAAAACAAAAAAAACTATATTTGGGTCATTCATTTTTGACCTATCATCGAGTTATATTTAATAAAATGTAACAAACATTTTTAGTATGTAGAGCACAGTTGTCTTGGTAAATGTTGAAAGATCATGCTGATTTCAATTTTTTTTATAGCCAACTGATAGAAATTACAAGCACAACAAAGCCCAAGATAAAAATGAGTTTGACACCTCTGGTGAAGAGAAACATCAATTCATACTCACTTTTGCATCCATGGGAAATTAATGGACACTTAATACTTAATACTGGACAATTAACCTGATATATGGATGATTTGGGAAGGTGAAAAAAAAGCTGGAGCACCCATAGAAATCCCACACCACCAAGGGAAGAACATGCAAATTACATACAGGAATGCTCAAGATGAGATTCAAACCCAGAACCACTCAACCAGGAAGCTAACAACTGGACCAAAGTGCTTGCCCCAGGAAAATATCTTAACCCTTTAAGCGCCAAAGTAGCAATATTTCACCAAGCGACTTTTACCGTAACCTTTTATTGCTAACCATTATCAAGCCACAATAGTCAAAGGAAAACTGAATATTTTATATAAAAATCTTGCCTGAAATGTTAAATTAAGCTCTGCATTAACCAGTGCACTAGGCATTATGTTACCAAAACTCCCGCAACATTAAACATTGGGAAAAAAAATAAAGAATTTACTGAGCGTGACGTACCACTTCCTTTCCCGGATTGGGTGGACATGACCATGGACAGTGTGCCAGAGGCGCTGCCGCGAAGGGAGACTCCTGAGAGGCGGTCGGTGCGGTGACGAATGCGGCTCTTGCAAAGCTGTCTGAAAGCCACAGTCTCAGCTGACCTGCAAGTGGATGAACTGCCAGTAGATGAAGTTGACCTGAATAATCAAATGTGAAAAGACAGACTGCTCAAGGGTCCTTGTGGAAAACAACTGATGAATCCATTTAAAAAAAACAAAATGATACCGGGGGACATTAATATCGAGGGGGGAATCACTGGTTTCTTTGTGAGAAAAGTAAGTGACAAAAGATAAGAATAATTACGAATAACAAATGCTGCCTGTACTTTTATGTTACCGTTATGTTATAATTCAATTTATACGTACAATGCAAGCCTTTGATCCACTCTCCTTCAGCATTCCTCTCTCAACAGTTGATATACAACTGTAAACGAATAAAAAAATAACTGGTTGTGCACTGCTGAGCAAGCCTGTAAGCTTCTTACCACAGTGGTTCAAAGGTTTTATACCACACGGCTTGGATGTTTTCTTGTAATATAATTACTTACTTTGTGGCTGTTGTTATGTATTACGTTTTATGTTGGTATACTGGGCTGTTGCTGAGTGCGTGGAATAAGCAAGGAATGCTTAGCAATGCATCAATGAAGGAACATAACACTATGGGGGTGTTTAGGGTGAGAGATCAACATTGTTATGTACCGTATTTCTTCAAGTACAAGTTGACCTCGTTTATAAGTCCCCCCCCCCCCCCCCCCCCCCCCGTTTAATTTTATTTAAATTCAATTTGGGTGACGTTACAAAAATGGATTATTGTCATGATGAGGCATATGGAGAGCAGAGATGGACCAAAATGCAGGGAAACTGGAAGTGAGGTGAACTAAAAAAACATAAGATGTATAAAAAAAGGAGGACCAAAAATCAGGGTCGCAAAAAGCCATGCAAAGTAACAATCAAAAAGACATCAATTACACAGCAGATAGGGGCAGGCACTCGACCTGTACTTAGAGAAATATGATAATTAAACTCTCCAAAAATGTGAACTCCCATGATACAGGCAAATTAAGCCATTATTCCACTTTGCAGAGAACAATCGCAAGGCACAAAGGGAAGGCAAGGAATTAAGTCAAATTTCATGTTCCTTGCTTGTTATTTTTGTTTAAATTTGACTGTATACTTTGACATGTGAACTGATAAATTCCTTTTGCTGAAGGTAAATTGCCTTTGATATGCATTTGATTGAATTGCATATTTAAATTCCCCTGTAATATTACAACGAATACCAGTGTAAATTACTGCAGCCTTGGATTTGACAGTCTTTACCCATTATTCTAGAGTAAAATTAATTTATCATAAAAAAAAAAAAGGTCTTCATCATGTGTAGGGATGGCTGCTTGCATCGTACTATTCTTGGTGTCCCTTCTCACTACTACTGCCAAAAGAGTCTTTGATGCTTCAAGTTGATTAAACATTTTTTTTTAATTCCATTATTTATAATGCAAAATGTGACGACATGAGACATTGATTAACCTTGATACCTGATTTCAAGATTCAAGAGTTTTATTGTCATATGTCTAGTATTATACCACACAATTAAATTTCTATTCTTTTCACTTCCCCGAGCAGCAGACTATATATATATATATATATATATATATATATATATATATATATATATATATATATATATATATATATATATACCATAAATAAATAGCAATAAGAAAAGTGAGAAATAGCAATAAGACAACAACAGAAATAATGGTGCCAATTAACTCCATGAACAATTGCTAGTATTTATCTTTTAATGTTGAAGGTGTCCCCCAGCTTGATCATTCAAAGTCATGTCACTTTGAACTTGTACCAAATAACTCAATATTTTGGAACCAGTACAAAGGGGCAAAAGCATAATACCTGTAAAAATAAACCTACTGTAAACATATATTTTTTTACTACAGAAACAATAGACACTTTGCAGTGGTCGCTGCTTGGGCAATCATAATATTTATATGTTACTTTATATTTGAAACAAACATCAGAGTGTTCATCGCACACGCTCTAGCTGTATTTACAGGTGATATGATGAATCCTGTGGATGGTTTACAGCAATTGATGAAACCATCATCATGGGCTCGCATCCTTTGTTTCTGCATGGGGTAGCTTCTTCATTCTGCTGGTATTACAGTGGACCCCCGGTTTATGATGTCTCTGCCTTATGTTCTTTTGACCTTACGACGTGGACCTTGACATTTTTTTGTCCCCTCTTTATGCCTTTTTAAAAATTTTTTTGCCTTATGACACCTCAAACATGACGGTCAGTGTGTGCGCGTGTCTACTAGGGGCAGCGCGCTCGTATGTCACCACATGCATGACTGCATACATCACCACAATGCTGCTATTGGTCAGTGTCACAACTTCCTAAGATACTGGTCTACTATTGGTCGGTTGACGGGGTCACAAAGATGACTGCCTAAAGACTTGATCTCGTTTAAGAGTGTTTTCAATATGGTATTGATCATGTATTTTAGTGCTTAATTCAAACATTAATTGGTTAGCCATTGGTCCCAAGATTTCTAGTGATGTTACAGAGAGAAGAAGATGATTTTTAAGGAAACGAAGCTGGAGAAAATCAAGAAATAAAAAGAAGGCTAATCTAGCCTAGCCTAGGCTAGGCTACCCTCACTAGTGAATATGGCCATAACAAGCTCGTCACTTCACTTAAACATAAATAAATGCTTCATATATTTTTATTCATGATGTTATTTAATTGTTTGCATGTAAATTTTATATATAAGTAGCACTTTTTATACCATTTAGATACAAATGTTTAATATGAATGAACAATTTTAATGTTTTTACCTGTGGTTTTATACGCATTAACTAATGAACATAGGTTTGAATTGCCCGCCATACAGCGAATTCGTGTTACGATCCTAACCGTGGAACAGATTAATCTCATAAACCGGGGGCCCACTGCATATCTTGAAACTGAAATACCCTGCCACTGGATTGTCAACTCTGCAGTTGATTCAAAAGAAGGTTCATGCTTAATCATGTAGTTCACATTATAATACAGACTTCCAACTTAATGATTGTTTTTGACTCTAAAAACATTGATAAATGCTGCCTGCAATATGCAAATTTATTGAAAACTCAAAATATCTTTGCTTATCTACAGTTGCTTTTTGGGCATCAACCTCAAGAAAGGTTGAAAGGCAAAGAAGCGTACAGAAATCAAACTTTGTGTCAGCACTTTGCTAAGAAAAATTACGAAGAAAAATGAACTCCATGCTGCTGCCTGCTCGTTAAACTTGTTAAACGCTGTTGTGTGTGCGTTGTTAAATGTTTGAAGTTGATTACTTTTAAAAAAGGTTTGCAGTGGTTGTTCAATGCTGATGGTCATGTATTGTTAAATGTTTGTGACACAGCTGAACCCATCATATCCCTTCATCACTTTGTCCAGTCCTCTCAGCTTACCATGAAAGCCTGATTCCCATGTTTTTATTTTTGGTCTGAAATAATTGAAGGGCTATTTCTTTGCATTTTAAGATGGCAAAACATATTCAATAATTTACTGTCAATAATTTACAAATCACTGTGATTTTTTTTACAATGTGGGAATTAGGCCTCTTCCTAAAATGTATCAGACATAAACAGACTGATTGTATATACAGTAATCTGTCATTGGCATATTTTTATATCGTGCACATGCACAAAACACAGACAGTCAAATATAAAAAGACATAAAAAGAAAAAAGAATGCTTTGAATCCGAACTACTGTAAACACGGTCAATGAAATACAAACCCCGATTCCATTCACTAATTAAAACTGTGACATTGTGTAAGCACAAATAAAAGCAGAAACAGAGCAAAACAGATTTAAAAATCCTTTTCAACCTACGGTCTATTAGACTAAATACACTACAAAAGCATGTTTAATGTTCAAAGTGGAGATCATTACTATTTTTTGCATATTGTAATACTTAAATGATGCCTTGCTCAAGAGACTAGGAAATTTAAGGAATGCAAAAAAAAAAGGTGAACTGAATAAACGGAAAGTTTTGAGTGTCAGGATTTGGTATAAAAGAAGCATAGCCAAAAGACTTGGAACACCATTTCTCTGTGCAATTGCAAAGGATTTATGTATTTTGTCATCGGTGGTGGTGGTCCATAATATCATTAAAAGGTTCAGAAAATCTGGAAACATCTCTGCACTTAAGCAGCAACGCTAAAAGCCCACATGTCCAAGACCTCTTGTCCCATGGGCCGCAATGCATTAAAAAAAAGAAAAAAATACATCACTGTGTAAAGAATATTGTCACGTGGGCTGTGGAAAACCTCTAAAAACTACTTTGTCTATATAGTAGATCTACAAATTGATGTTAAATCTCTAGTGTGCAACACCAAATGGAAAGGTTTGCTGTGGTCTGATGAGTCCATATTAAGTTTGTTTTTAGAGCAAAGGTCAAAGCCAGCATCTCTGATAGTTGTGTACATCACAAAGGTAACTTGCACATTTGTGAAGGTACCATTAATGCTGAAAGGTAGATACAGGATTTGGAGCAACAGATGCTGCCATCTGAGCAACGTCTTTGGGAGGCATGTAAAAGTCTACCTTTAGAATAGTCTGTCATTGAAGTTCCTGTGGTATCAGTATCGATGACTACTCATAAAATGACTAGACTTTTTTGGTATCAGTCTGAGAAAAAAAAAATGCTATATACTATATACCAGTGGTTCTCAAAGTGGCATCCACGAACCCTCAGGGGCCTGTGGCCTGACTGCAGGGGATCCGTGAAATAGTTTGGGTTATTTGTAAAAAATATGTATTTGTTTATATTTGTGTTAATTTCATTTTGTTATATAAAATAGTGAAAGTATTCATGACTCTTCAAAAAAGCAATCAATTCAACCAGTTGTATATATTTTTTAAAATTGATTAATTTGTTACTTGCATAATAGACACATGTGATCCACATCATCATCAAACTGCTTGATTATTTAGTCACTAAATAATTGGCAGCAATTTGTTTGGAGGGGAATTGACCCAGATTGCTATAACGAGGCTTGCAATTTGGAATTTTTATTTTCTAAACTTCTGGATAGCTGAGAAGTAACAAATAAACTTGTCATATTGAATATGTTGCTGAATAAAAAGGGCACGTGTGCTTAAATTATTTTTTTGTTTTGTTTTGTTTCTGCAAGCATTTGCAATAGGGGTTCTTGGAAAATTTACTTTCTAAAAGGCGTCCTTGACTCCCTTACTCTATACTACAGATTTAGTTTATTTATTAATGTATTAATTTATCTGTCATTCATTTCCCCCATCCCCCCCATTGCTGAATCCCATCTACACGGCTGTATTAATTTTATTTAAGAAGTGTGTCTCTTGGATACATACCAAGCTTCCAGTCATGTCTGATTTCTTAATTTCTTTTATTTATTTTCAAATCACATTCCAGCTCTATGTATTAATATGTCTAGGTATTTAATTCCCTGCTGAAGGGCCAGGAAAAATGTTTTGGGGGAATTTTGTCCCACCAGCTGCACTTCTCTAAATTTTTCCTACTGGTGCGAAATAACTAGAATCGGAGAAAGAAAAAGAAAAGAAAAGAAAAAACTTACCGAAGCGATCCATCACTGGACTTTCTTGCTAGCCGTACAAGGCGTCTTTTCAAAGACGTCGGTAAATCCCTCTGTGGAAAAGAATGCAATTCCTCAGACTTTCTTTGACTCATCTCTGGACGTTATTTCAGATTTAGGTATAATGTTCTGGCTCCTTCTAAAATCAGCGCGGGTTGCATAATGTCCTATGAGAGCCCGTTTCATTCCTGAGATGTTTCATGCTGTACGAGCGATGCAGCCGCGGTCATCATCTGCCTCACTCCTGCAGATATTTCCCCGCTCTTGTCCAGCTGCTGGAGCAGCTCTGTTTATTCTTCTTGTCCAAACCCTTCCAGTCTGAAAGATTAAAAATGAATGAAAATGAAAGTACAATCTGTCAATATGTAGTCGAGATGTGCATTCAAATCTTCACGAACCTGCTTTCCAGATGTGCGTCAGCGGCGCAACTGTTGGGGGATCCCAAGTGCGAAATTAGCACACAGACACACACGCGTACGCACGCGCCGACGCACACGTACAAGCACAAGCTTAAACACACGCACACACACACGCGCGCACGCACGCACACGCACACACACGCCTCCCATCCAAATTTAAAAATTCAAAAAAGGACAATGCTCCAAAGTGGGGCGGAGGGAAACAACTGTTTTTTTTCTTGCGGATGCTTTCACAAAAAGAGTGGAAAACGCTTAATTTTCATAACAAAGGCTTCTAGAGAGAGCCATGAAAAGAATTAGAATAGAAGTCCCAGCGATTGCAACACTAAGCCACATGAGGGAAAGGGGGATTTAACAATTGACCGGGAGTGTTATTGCGAAACAAAATAAAATACGTAACATATTTAAATTCATTTGTGAGATAAAATTGTGCTTAATAGCTAAATTGTGTGAGCTACAACAAACAGTTACATTTAGCTTTCTACACAACATAATGTAAAGTATATGTACTGTAACTACATGATGTATTAATTTTTGCGTTTATGTTGCCATCTGGCGGACATTGATAGAATTCGCCATTGATAGAATTCGCCATCTTGAACATGATGAGCCATTTCGGACACCTCGCCACGCGTCAGTCACGTCTAATTACATCATACATGCATGTGGGAACAGACATAATTTCGATTTCTTTTAATATATCCTTTAAAAAAATAGTCTGGGAAGAACAGTTGAATATTGGTGAGTAGTTATTGGCCGGCTATCAGTCCAAGGTGTGTGTGATAGATTCCAGGTCCATTTCAAGGATGTCCATGCCAAAACGTTGTCGTCACCATGATTAAAGCATGTTCTATGTGTTAAAGTATAAGGTTCTTCATTCTCTATACTGTTCAATAGGTCATTGTGGTATTTTGACCTTGGTTTCATACGAGATTATTTTTTAATTTTATTGTCATAAGCATAGTTATACTACACAATGCCATTCTTATTCTGTTCACATCCCTGAGCAGACTACATTCCAAAACCGAGCAAATAATAAAGTAGGCAAAAAAAAAAAAAACAGAAGAAAAAAAAACAGTTATAGAGCAATAAGTGCTGTAATAATAAAGCAGTAATAAATGAATAGACTCACATTATGTGCACATTATGAAGTAGCAAAATATCATGAAATGCAAAATATGTATGTAGCAGCTTTCCAGCACTGTGTGCATGTATGCATGCGGTAAAGTGACTGGTGATGAGGCAGAGTAGTGCGAGAGGGATTTGTTCAGAAGCTGGATGGCCTGTGTGTAGTAGCTGTTTGCCAGCCTTGCAGTCCTGGCCCTCAGGCTTCTGTAGCATCTGCTGTTTTTCTGTGGACAAATATTTATTTATAATAATGCCTTTTTGAGAAAGGCCTGACACTTTTATGTTGATTGTTTTTTTGTAATGATTTCTTTTGTGAGCAGATTTGTACTGCAATGCCAAAAGAAAATGCATGATGTTTGATATCTTTCCGTGGAGAAATATTTATTCATAATTATTTCTTTTTGAGAAAAGGTCTGACACGTTATGTTGATTATTTTTTAGGACAAATATTTATTGATGATGACCATACAGTGGATGTTTTAACTGCATACTGGTAACCTGGAAGAAGAAATCTACATGGAACAGCCAGAGGGCTACATCAAACCAAGGCAGGAACACCTGGTATGCAAACAAATAAAATAACTCTATGGACTGAAACAGTCTCCTCGTTGCTAGAGCAAGGCTTTCAGAGAATTCATGATGGAAATAGGATTCAAGCAAAGGTCATCAGACCCCTGCGTGTTGGTGAGACGAAGAAAAAAGCTTGAAATACTCACAGTATGTGGATGATTTGATTTTGATAACATAGTCAACTGAGAGCCTGAATGAGCTCAAATTGGCATGGGAGAGATCTTATATATCCTGGGCGTCTCCAAGATAAAGAGAAGAACCATGTCATTATTCTTTAGAAGCACATCGAAGTCAAAATGCACTAACTGCACTGTTTTTGCCTACAGCATAAACAATGCATTAGTATGCTGTGAAGCTAAGTAATAAAGGGATTAAAATGCAAAAAAAGATTTTGTATCTTGTCTTTAAATCTTAATAATACAATACAGATTAAATGATTTGCACTTGTTTTCGGTTTAAGCCAACCTTTCACTCGTGTAATGAGCGTAATGAGCTACATTTAGAGTGGCAAATCCATACTCCCAGTTGTTGAAGAGAATAATATAAAAGTAATGCAATACTAGTGTAATGCATTACACATCAAATACTGTATAGTAATATTGTAATGTAACTAATTACTTTGAAATGACAGTATAAATAATGCATTACAGTTGTAATGACGTAGTTTTCAATAGTTTTTCCAATAGATGGCACTGTTTCATTACTGTTTCATTCTACCTCTACGGTCTGCCTTAAAAGAAGAGAAGGAACACTAACTTCCTTCTAGATAAGAACACCATCATCGTCATTCCAGTTTATACATGTTATCTGACAGTTTTGTTACCTGATCACCACCTGATGATGTGTTGACTCAGATGAAAGGGGAAGGTGCCAGCACAATCTGACAGACCCACACATATTAAAAATGTCACCAGGAAATAAAAAGAACATTCTGGAAAAGGACAGATATGTCTCAGAGCTATTAAAAAAAAAAAAAAAAAAAATATCAAGCCATTGTGGAGCTATGAAATAGAAATTGATGTGGGATGGTTCCTGCCCAATAGCTTTGCCTGCTGTCAAGACATCACTGCACTATATAGCACAAAATGTTTTCTGTAATCTATATTGTTTATGTGTATGTCTGTATTTGGTACATGCAGCACCCACTTCAACCTGTGGGCCTGGAAGGGGGCTCCTCCCACCTGTGGTCCCTTCTGGAGGTTTCTGATTTCCCCCTAATTGGGGTTTTTGAGTTTTTCCTTCCCTTTCTGAGAGCTTTGACAGGGGATGCTGTTGTATACCTTATACTGACAAGATGTCTCTGTACGACTTCTTTTTTCGAAAGAGGTCTCCACATGACCGCTTTTCATCTGTGAAGCCCTTTGAGACTTCGGTGATTTAGGGCTATACAAATACAATTTGATTGATTGATTGATTGATTGATTGATTGATTGATTGATTGATTGAAATAGAAATTGATCTTGAAAAAGCGGCATGGTGAAAATGTGGTTGGCATATACGCCTCACAGTTCAGCGGTCACGGGTTCAATTTTGTGGAGTTTGCATGGTCTCCCCGTGCTCTGGTGTTTTTTTTCCCGTGTACTCCAGTTTCCTCCCACGTTCTCAAGAACATGCATCATATATTATTATTATATTGAACACTTCAAATGAATCTAGGTGTGTTTGTGACTTTCACTGGTAGTTGTTAGTTTATGTGTGCCCTGTGATTGGCTGGCAAGCAGTTGAGGGTGCCCCCCCGTTGACAGCTGAGATAGGCTGCAGCAGGCCTGCTACCCTGGTGAGGTTTAGCGGCTAAGAACATGGATGGATGGACTTTGAAAAAAAATGAATAAAATTAATTCAACCTCCTGAAAAAAATGAATATTTTATTCCAAAAAATTATGACATTTGTTAAATAATCTTTATGAAATATATTTAATAATAATGTTTCTTTGTTTTATAATATAATGGCCATCTTATATATGTTTGTATGTTTGTTTATATATGTGCTAATCTACCAAAATGGTATTATTTCAAAATAATGTTTTTCCTTGTGATCTTGACACATTTAGAAAAACACTCTAATGACTCAATGTCATTTAGTAGCCACATGGTGTGATGTTGATGTTGATGTTTGTTATTTCATTTTTTTTTTTTTTTTTTTTTACATTCGCACAAGAGCAGGTATACAAAATTGGATGTTAGCAGATAAACACATGCTCTAGCAGAACATGACATCATAAACAGGATCACATGATCCAAAATAAGAAAAAATGAAAAATGAAAAAAAAATAAGAAAAGATTTCTATAATGAGAGTTGGTTCTCCCCTTCCAACGTAAAAATTACGCTTAAAGTTAATCTTTTACGTCTGTCTGGGTATTTCATTTCTGATGATAAATTGTGAAACAGTTTCCACAGACAGGTGTATAATCACATTTACTGTTTCCAAGTTGGGTGAACTTGTTTGAGCTTTGCAATTGTAGTCTTTTTTTCTACAGCTCGGAATACACTTTTGGAACAGCATACATACCTGTAATTCCAGTGTCCACCTGTTGGTTTGTATCCCAAATTTTTAACTCAGTTGACGCATGCATGTCATCTGCATTGGGCGGCTGGGTGGACAAGTTGTTAGCACGTCCGCCTCGCAGTTCAGGGACCCCAGTTCTTATCTACCTCGCTGCAGCCTTCCTGTGTGCATGTTCTCCCCGAGTTGGAGTGGGTTATATCCAGGCACTCCGGCTTCAAAAATATGCATGACAGGTGTATAGGACACACTAAATAGTCCTTAGGTGTGATTGGGTGCATGAATGTTTGTTCGTCTCTGTGTGCCCTGCAATTGGCTGGCAACCAGTTCAAGGTGTCCCTTGCCTACTGCCCGAAATCAGCTGGAATAGGCCTCAGCAAGCCTGCAACCCTTGTGAGGATAAGCAGCAATAGAAAATGGAGGATTGTCACGTATAGTATCATGTTGCAAGTCCCTTATTCACCATTACTCGGTATTGGCTGTTTATTAATTGCCTCTATTACGTTAACAAAGTACCCCAACATAAGGTATCAAGTTATCAACCTTCAACATGGCTGTCACAGGAAACCTCTCTGCAGGAAAGTAACCAATTAACCCTGTAGCTTTGAATGTGATGAATGAAGTGTTTAAAAAGACTTACAAATCAGCCCTGTCAACTCAGCCCAGCAACAAGTGTGAAAATGTTTTGTTCTTCTGCTTCTCTGCAATTTAACTATCATTATATGTGGTTTATTCTTGTCATATTTTTTGTTGAAACTTCGCTATTGGATTATTGTTATAAAAAATATTAGGCATCGTTACACTGTAAGTGTAGTTTCTAAAACACAACTGCAGTGTCGAGAGTACAAAAGTAATGTACTTACTGTAATGCATTACTTTTTGCAGAAACGCGGTAGTCTAATATATTACACACAGAATAATAAATTACACACATAAAAATAATAATATTCTACTTGTTACAAAGTAATAGAGTAACGCAATGCGTTACAATGCATTTTTAGCTGGAAGGTTATACTTTTTTTTTTTAATTCCTCAAATTCTCCAAAAACACCGCGAGATTGGAGCAGAGAAGTCCAGAGATGAATGTGATGGCAGAAGATGACAGTTTGAATATGTTGAATACGCACACAAGACGGACCCAGTACTTTAAGTTTGTCAAAGACAAAAACAAGAAGAATATATTAGTTAGGTGCACTAACACACCTGAAATGTTGTCCACAAATTTCGAGCTGTGACATAATAACGTGACGTTAGCCAAAAGAAAACATGTGGAGTATTGTGAGCGGGGATAAAACAAAGTTCCCTTACTTGGAAATGCCACTTCCAACTCAAGATTTTAGGAGATGCGTGGCTGAGTATGGCGTATGTAGTAGATATACTGACGCTTTCCACAGTGGATTCACAAGTAATTGGAAACCTTGTCAGCAAGATCCCTTTCGCAACTACCAATTATGTCAAGGTAAGCTAACTCTAATTTTCACCGTACAGTACAATTGCTTTTAATAAGAAAAGCCTATAAATAGTTGTGATAGGTGGCACAGTGCCGCAGTGAATAGCACATCCGCCTCACAGTTTAAGGGACCAGACTTTGAATCCAGCTGGCTCCGGCCTTCCTGTGGCCCTTCCACATTTCAAAAACATGCATGGCAGGCGACTTGGACATACTAAAATGTCCCTAGGTGTGATCGGGTGCGTGAATAGTTCTTCGTCTCTGTGTGCCCTGCAATTGGTTGGCAACCAGTGTGTCCCCACCTACTGCCTGAACCCTGCTGGCATAGGCACCAGCAAGCCTGCGACCCTTGTGAGAATAAGCGGCTTTAGAAAATGGATGGATGGGGTAGTTGTGGTCAATGTGTATCAAGAGGAAGCCTACAAAAATTCACTTTAAACAGTACGTTAAACACAATAACGATGATGTAGCCTGGCTGAACTTGGAATTTGAATATTAATATTTAAATTGCGGAATGCACTAGCAGTTTTTTCTAAAGCATAAACAATGCATAACTATGGCGTGAAGTATTAAAGGGATTACAATGCATATGAATGGCAAATCCATATTTCCAGTTATGTTGGTGAGAGTAATATAAAAGTAATGCAATAGTAGTGTAATGCATTACATTTCAAATACAGTAATATTGTAACGTAACAAATACTTTGAAATGACAGTGATAAGTCATAAATGACGCAATACAGTTTTGAAGTAACTTGCCCAATACTGCGCAACTGGATTTTGTTGTTTGCCGCGTGTTTGTGTGTGCGTGTGCGCATGTGCGTGCGTGTACGTGCGAGTCGCTGTGTTTGCATGTGGGTTTTGTGGTTTCGAAGAGGGAAAGGAGGAGGAGACCAATGGGGGCGTGAACCAAACAAGTTGACGCCCTTTTCTGACATCTGAAATGAGACAGATATTATTTCTCCGCCTCCGCTCTACTTGTGTTCTTCGCCCCTTGGCAGAGCGGAAGGACTGCTGTTTCCTGGCGCTTATCGCTCGGTAAAATCGAGGCACCTCCCGCTTTTACCTGTCTGCCAGTTTGTTGGGAATGTGACTGTTAAACCAGCGCCCTTTTCCTTTAAGAGGTAACATAAGAAAAGCCGAGTGTTAAAAACAGTTGCATAGCCACGTAGGGAAGAGAAAAGTGTTCTCCGGTGGTTGTTTAGCGGTGTCCTCCAGAGGCGGACTGAGATGGAGCGGCTGTGTGGACCGGAGCTTCCCTTCTGGGTAAGTTTGCGTCTTCGCCATTCCGTTGTTCACGTGCACTAATTCTTTAGACTGGTTTCATCTAAGTGTACATATGTCGCAGTGGACTATAGCTTTTTGTGCTGCGCAAGCGTTTCTTGTTTTTTTTTGTGGAGAGGGGGGTTCAGATCAAGAACGACCAGCGCTATCTTTCCTATTCTATCTCGATAAGCCCCCCGCTGTTAGAATGTTGCGGTTTTGCCCGCTAAATGCAGTACACTGCAGGGGTCACCAACCTTTTTGAAACCGAAACCTTCTTTGGTACTGAGTAGTACGATGGGCTACCAGTTTATGTGAAGACACCGATCACGTGAATGATTTCTCACAATAATTAAGAAACAGCTTCAGTAAATATGTAAATCAAGTGTATTATGTGATGTATATGTCATATATGCATAATTGTTAGAAAAATTCCTAGAAAATCACAATCTTCTATCACTTGTAAACTATTTGAAGAACAGGTCTGCGGGCTACTCATGTGATACTCAGGGGCTACCCAGTGCCTGCGATCACCACGTTGGTTTGGTGACCCCTGCAATACAGTATACTAAGTTTTTCTCCACTTAACTCATAGCCTACATTATTTGCTTGCTATAGATATGTAGTTATGCTTGGACGAGATTTTAAAACATGTTGAATATTATTGTGATGTCAATCTTGTTATGATATTACCATGTATCTAAAGATAGATAGGTTTTTTTCATGTTTCATGCTTAGCTGGTGAGAAATGCTCAATTGAAGGGTGCATTTAATTGATCAAATTCACATAAAAGTAGACTTCGCCACAGATCTGATCAGTAGGTTGGATCAGCATATATTGAACATTTTATGTAAACTGATGGTTTGTAACATCATAATTTGCCGTGTTTCTTGGCATGTGCATTTTTTTTCATAATATTTCAGCTGATCGGTAGATGATGGGGAAAATGTGCACATTCACTGTGAACTGTGACATCATCATCCCCATCATAATGTTGCCTTCATGTGAATCACATGAAGGCAACATGATCAATACACATTCACTATAATTGCAGCAGAGAAACTTGAATTTTGTAAAATGTTTGGTAGCATCTGGCAAATGATGTGAAATGAGTCCTTGAGTAGTTTGGGCACATCAAAATTGATTAAATTGACTTGTTTCAGCCTTGGGTAAGGCTTAATTTGGTCTGTGTGTAATGGAGTTAAACATTTACTTAAGGTAATATTTTTCTAGCTTCATATATTTTGGAATTTGAATTGTTTTAAGAATTTTTTTGTACACTTCTAAAGTTAATGAGTCATTGTTATCATGAAATATTTATATAATTGCTGTGAAATCTGCATATCATGGTCCAGCTCTACCTAGTGGGTTTCCGTTGTAAGTTTATCCTTCCCTAGGTTTGCGGTGCTGTTTGCTGAGTGGAGTTTGTGAATGGCAACAGCTGCTCTTTTGTTACTTTTTTCTTCACAAGTTTGAACCATTTTTGTACAACGCACAGTTACCGTAGCTTGCTAGCTATGTCTACACATGCCTTGTCCCTGAAATCCACAATTTACAGAACAGCTTGATGCCATTATGTAAATTCCAAAGTGTTTTTTTTTTTTTTTGGTATTTTCTAGTATGCATGCTACTGCAATACATTGAAACACATTGTAGAGGTTATAACTAACAGGAAGTAAGTGTTCAAATGTCTGCCATGTTCTATGTGAGCAAAAGACCTGGATGACAGTACCAGGGGCTCTAATTTGGTAGATGGGCGAATTCACAGGGTCTGCTTGGTGTAAATACTGGTAGATTTACAATTTTGTGCAGGCAAAAGTCTAGTTTGGTGGGCCACATTGCACATTTCTGGGTTTGCCGGCATGGCACATCTTTCAATTTTGTGACCAAAAGTAGACAAACTTTAAGACCACCTGAAAGCAGGTCTATTGCGAGGGGCAAGTGCTGCAACGCAAGTTAGGTGGATTTGATAGAGGCGCGCAGACAGACAGATTCAGCTCCAGGTGCTCAATGTGCGGTGTATTCGTTCATTAATATGAACGATAGGCATGTGTATGTGATTATAATAATCAATTATTGAACAAATTGTAATCATTGCCATGTGAAAAAGATTTTATTTTTCTGTGTGTGTGTATTTTCTGTGTGCAAGAGCACACACACACCTACACAAACACACACACAAAGTGACCAAGAGTATGAAAATATTGATTTCTGGGGTGTTGTCCATGGACCTTGGCTGCACAATGGGGATACAGATGAGGGTGTCTGTGCCATCGACAATGGCCAAATGAATATCTCCCTTATGTGAGGGGGGGGGCTTTTGCCATTGAATGGTTAACAGTTTCTCGACATTCCAACCCAAAGGCAAAGGCAACCAGGCAAAGGCGTTCCTACCAAATTGCCCAAAAAATTGCAGGGGAACTGTTTCGACCGCAATTGACATCATATTCAATTGGCAATACCTTTGACGTAATCCTTCTGAATAACTGTAGAAATTAAATTATTGTAAAAATTAAATGACAGAATAAAAAATATATTGCAAAACATTATGATCTTATGTTTTAATTTATCCATAAAATCTATATTTCAGACCGTCATAATAGGAACGAAACAATAAATCTTTACAAAACATCGTTATTTTACTGTTTCATTAATAAATATTAATTTCCAAATGTCCTTGTAGAAAAGAAATATATAATAGAACAAATTAAATCGATAAAAGCATATTACTTACATCTTATTTTTATTATACTAATAAACATACATTAGGAACTGTCATTGTAGCATAAGCATTATGGTAATATACAAATCATACAAATTATGTAGATATTAAACTTTCTTTATATCTTATTTTCATATTATTACATATATATATATATATATATATATATATATATATATATATATATATATATATATATATATATATATATATATATATATATATATATATATATATATATATGCTATGCTTGTAACTCGAATTGCTCATGATGACGGGCAATCCAAACCTATGTTAATTAGTGAATGCCTATGTTAATTAGTGAATGCGTGCAACGCGTACAAAAAGGTAAAAACATCAAGACTTTATACACATATTAAAAATTAGTAACATAATCTACTGTACAGTTAAATTAAATAACATAAATATATAAAGGAAAAATAACATTTACCTTTGGGGCGACGTGACTTGAGCTGGGTGGAGGCGGAGGGGAGCAGAGACCAACCCGCAGAATTTATTTATTTATTTTCTTAAACGAGAACTTTTCTCATATAGAACATATCACCGGCGATTTCCTTCTCTTTAATCCATAATAGAAGAAGCCTCTCTATTTTGTTGTTGACTGAGGTCCGTCCCCTGGCAAGGAAAGTCTTGCCCTTACAAGATTGCCGAGCGATTACAGCCATACTCACGACCAAGGTTAACTATGCGTGTGCCTCCTTCGTATTTTTTTATTATCTCCTGCTTGGTTTCTATTGTCATCATCCTCTTACTTCTTCCTTTACCGCCGCTAGCAATTTTAGAAGCCATGTCGAACAGATAAAGTTTGCAAAGTCTTCACAACACACCGACCGGCTGTGCCATCAAGCTAGATAAAGGCGTTCGGCCAATAGCATATCGGCATTTCTGTGATTGACGTGACGCCGGCCAATAGCATATCCGCATCTTCGTGACTGAGACCGGGACTGTGACCTTAATCGACCAATAGCATATCGGCATCTCCGTGACTGACACCGTGACTGAGACAGTGACTGTGACATTGTAAGAGCAATAGCATATCAGCGTTGCCGTGACATGTGAGAACAGTTGATTTTGTTGTTGCAGCAAAGCGAAAAAAATAGTACGGACACATTGACCGGCATGTTGTGGCATGTTGGATTGTTCCAAAATTGAAAGGTTTGTGCCTAAGAGGGGGACAAAAAACGCCGCGGTCCACGTTCGTAAATGAAAAGTTCATAAAAGAGAGAGTTCGTAAACCGGGGGCCCACTGTATTTGTATTTTCGAATGAGTTTGCCAGTCAAAAAATAATTACTACACAGCGCCTCAGTTCCGTATTTAAGTGTTTTGTAGATGTATGTTAGATAAGGTAGACCGTTTTTTTTTCTTTTTTTTTGGCACAGGCACACTTACCTTTGGCTTCTGGGAAATTCTTTCCAATATGGGTTTATGGAGGACTTCAAAGCGATAAATGCTCAATCGTAAAAGTCAAGTTTAAAGTCAATATCAGTGTGAAAGTAGAGTCAGCCCTTTATGACTACTTTTACATTACACCGAAGCAGACATTTTGAGGTAAAGCATATATCTCAATCAAATTCTATTTCCAATAAACCCATAATTTACTGTTTGACTTTCCTTGTTGGTAGTGTTACAGAACATGTCCAGCAGCAGTTCCCCTCCTCCTGCAGCATTTACAGGTGTTGGCTTTTCATTCCCTTAACGACTTTTCAGTAAAATGGGGAACAGATGGGCAGTCTGTAGCAATATTTGTTGTCAAACATACAGTGAACAAACCTATGATTTTAACTGTCTCTTATCCTTCATTGCAATTTAGAGCAAAAGTGATGCCTATACAATCAAAATAATTCCGGAAGTATTTGCTCAAACCAACATTATTTGCTGCTGATGTTTCATTTATAGTGGGGAGTAGATGTAACACAGTCGAATTTATTGTGGCAGTAACAGATTAACAGCAGCAGCATTATTGCTCCTTCGTCATTTCAGGTGTTGGGTTTACACGACTGAGCACATCCCATGATGATGATGATTCCCACGGGGACATGACTCTTTGGAGAACTGTAGTATTTTCTTAAAAGGCTTAAAATTGAACTAAATTAACAATTTCACTTAAGACTTGAATGGAATCCAGTTTGATGAATGCAGTATAATATACTAAAACATTTAACCAATGGTTTTTATGTTTATTTTTTTAGTCATTTTCCAGCCCTTGCCAATAAATCAAGAAGATTCTGGCATAATTTATGTGATTCTTGTATCCTATTCTCTGCTTCTAAAGGACCAATGGGCAGAATTTCATGGAACTGTGGAATCATTTAGGGTCATTACTTATTATTTCAATAGTCAGAGTCATTTAGTAGCGTCCAGCTAGTATTGTCCCGTATTCCACTCTTTAACCATGTTCCCATTAGTAACATGACATTGGAGTCCAAGGGTTTCTTGTGTTGTGTAATACGAAGTCACAGCTCATCAGTCTTGTTTGCCAATGATGGCACATTATCTTAGAAAATGTGTTGTTAGCTTTAGCCTAGCTCTCAGTCCTCCGCGTTCCGTTGTTGAAGACCTCTACATTGCCTGCAAACAATTCAGTTTGAAGATTGGAAAGTGTTGGGTGTTGTCCGTAGCTCACGAATGTGGTAAAATGCCCGAGGAAATAGTTGTAATGTTGTGGTCCGTTGTCCAAAAGCTGCTGACGGGTGTATGATGTAAAAGCCAAGCTGTTCTGCACAAACAGACTCAAAAAGAGTAGGAATATCACCGCTAGCTTGCAAACTCTGAACAGATAGTGAGCCTTGCGCTGTTGCCAGATCAACACTTTGACGTTAACCACCAAGCACGCCTGATTTTTATTCCAAGGAAGGTTGAAAGTAGTGACGCAAGGGTTTGAAAAAAGTCCTGTGAAACTTCTTGATGTAAGAAAACGTGCTGGGACATGACACGTAAAATAAATACAAAATAAATTAAAACAACTATTCGACGATGGAAAGAGTCAACTAAATTGACAATCCAACTAAATTCACAATCAACGTTGACAACAATGTGGACTATTCGTGGCAGTCCTAGTTTCATCCGTGGAGCCACGATCCATGGAAAAATAATTTTAACAATACATGTAGAGTGTATGAGTAGTTAGAACAGCTTCCCCATAGTCTCAAAAAATTTAGTCTAAAAAATTGTGCAATAAGTAAAAAGTAAGTCAAAGGTTCAAACTGTATTTAGAAGACGTGAGCAAAAACCAAAAAACAGATATAAACAATTTCACAATAAAATGTAATAAATGAATACCATGGAATACTCTTAACATGTAGCAGGTGTCATCATCTTCTTAATATTGCAACCAATGATATAACTTAGTCCATTTTGGTAGAAAAGTCGGCTTTTTAATTTGAGTGTTTATTTGTTTTGTTTCAGCATGTCTGTTTTGTTCCTCTTCTTGAGCTACCAAGCTACCTGATTTTTTATCATTTGACTTATCATTGATACAAAAAGAAAAAAAAATGCAGTTTACGTTGTTATTTACAAACAAACAGATCCAAGGATCTTTGTAAGGGGCTATTGATATTCCAATAACCAGTTATGCAAATATCCCTACATGAAAGTATATTAACCTAAAATCTTTTTGCAGTGATATCACAAAACAGTGTTTAGTGATATGGCGTTTTAATAAACTTTATAAAATATTTTTTAGCTTGTTGGCCCAGAAGTTAAATAAGACTTGAGTAGAATTTCGTCAAGCAACCACACTTTGTAAGAAGACGACAACGCTTCTGAATAAAATGAAGGATATCAATTGATGTATTAAGCGAAAAGCATTGGGCTGCTTTTATTTTGAAGTTACTCCCGGACATTTTTTTCCGGCAACATCCAAACAAGCAATGGTGGATGAAGTTGTCGAATATGTTCATCATGTCAAGTTTTGCTCAATAAAAGAGTAGATGGACCATGATTAATATGTTGATGTCAAAAAATTATGTACCAATAGATTTACATTGATTTGAAAATATGCGTCCCTGTCAAAAAATACACATCTAAGAAACGTGGGCGCAGGCAAACAAGAGCACTGTAGTTTTGAATATTGTAATAGTTTCTTTTTTCATCCTAAAAAGAGAGAACACGAAGAACCCACCATCAGTCCCCACCACCAGGCGTGATTACTGATCACAACATACATGCCTCAGTCGATAGGATTGGTGATATTTGGAAAGTAGCTGCAGGCTGCCAGCTGTGTTTATCTTAGTTCTATCTGCGGGTGGGCTTGTGTGTTTATCAGGAACCAGGATAACCAGACCACCGCTCTCTATAGTTCATGCTGAGTTTACCTTTACCTCCGGATGTTTGCATCCAGTGTTATTGTTTTTCATCCACAGAAAATATGCATTTCACACAATATGTTTGAACAATGTGTCATTAGCTCCCCCAAAAAACAAAAAAAAACCCATCCCCATTAAACTCTAAATCAGGGGTGTCCAAACATTTTGCAAAGTTTGCCAGATTTGGTGTGTTAAAAATGTAGCGGGGGCAACCTTGGCAGGCGTTCTTTACATATAACAGCAATTAATGTAAATACATTTCAGCGAGCCGTTCTGTGTTTCACAATTGCTTTTTTATTTTAATTTCAGCTATCTTAAGCATGTGTTTTGGTTAATTTGAAACATGCATATCAAAATTGAATTGACATTAAATATTGAAATTGAATATTCATTTAACTTTACTTTTTTTAACACTAACCTTTTTGTTGAACAGAAGTAATTGTACTCTTGGGTGCAAATTACATTTGAAACATAAAAAAAATATCTCACAATGGCAGTGTAATATTTATAGATTTTTTTTAAACACAATAACAGAGAAATAAACAAGTAATAGTCATATCAACAAGTGCAGGGCTCATTTAAAATATGAAATTAGTAACTATAAATGTTGATTGGATTTTTAAATGGTTATTATTCTGGAGTGAAAACTCAGAAAAAAAAAAAGAAAAAACGTTTTCAGACTTATCGTAAATGAAAAATGACTTGTCCGCATGAGTGTGATGAATGAAACTGAGATCTGGAGTGCAGGACAAAGTCCAGCTGTGGCTCTATGGCAGTCGTATGGATGCGCAAGATGTCTTGTAAGTGAGAGTCCGATAGCCGTGTCCTCACACGGCTCTTATTTAAGTTCATAACGGAGAATGTCTTCTCCCACAAATACGGTCGACCTGAACAAGCTTAGCATTTTCTTACCAAATGCTCGAATCTCTTGGAAACTTGTCCTTATCCAGCTGTCAGTAAAAGTTGGCGATATAAAGCTGCTGGTGCTGACCGCAGCTCACCGCGTCACACTGCAGCTCAACTTTCCTCCTTTTGTTGATTGGCGGCATTTTCGAAAATTAAGGGCTCATACAGTCATCTACTCATATACTAATTTGCTGTTCCTAATTGAGCCTATAGATGGCAGCATTTAGCACACACAGGTAACATGCAATGTATGAATTCTCCATGCGTGCCAGACGTTATTGATTTTATGACGGAGGCTGCGGGCCGGATGGAAATTGACCACGGGCCGCATTTGGCCCCCGGGCCGGACTTTGGACATGCTGCTCTAAATGGTCGATTGTAGGGATGTAACACAAGCCAACATAAATGGGAAATTGATTTGGTTTTGAATATTGTGACTGCACGGTACATGAATGAATCAATCAATCTAATAATAACTTGATGGCCAATCGGTTTTATACCGCTAAGGCACCTAATTGAAAATGTCCTCAGACAACTAAGGTAGTTCAGTTGCAATCAATTCAATGCGATGAGTATGAAATGACCTGGATTAATGCAAGGTTTTGAAAACTATTTTCTTTCTTTCATTCACAAGACTTGAGACTTGTCACATTTATGTCAGACAGCACTTTGAGGGGCGAGTCCACAATGAACTGCGAGCCTGATAGCACCTTAAATGCGCTTCATTAGCACCCACAGTTTGTTTCCTCTTAACAGCCTTTTCACAAAGGACATTGTGCTAATGACACGCCAGCGCAAACACGGCCATAAAGTTTGACAGCTTGAGTGCAGTTTGCATCTGTTTTTTCCTTGATTGCCACACAGAGCAAAGAAAAATTTTTGCTTTGCGCCAAGAAAACACTGGTAGAACCGTGGAAAGAGACTTTCTAACTTTTTAATACTGCCCACTCAACATCATGCTAATTTTGGGCCGCTTTCTGGAAAATGTTCACTTTGTATTGTTTTACTTACCATATTAAAACTTTAAAATAAAGTGCATTAATAATAATAATAATACACACACATACATTTATTTATTTTAGGGAAGGGACGAGCTCTCACCCAAAAGGGTCTCGCAAGACTGAACGAAACGAGATTCAATTCCTTTCCTTATTGAACCAGACGTGCAATGGAGGGCACCTGGGGTGATAGATAGGCTTGAGTGCGACACTCGTACAGTAGGTATACACCTAACTGTTGCTTGCCAACCACCATCAATTGAAAAAGAGAAAGACTCATGTTGATATTCGCAGATTTACGGCCTGCCGACAAGTTTGTTTGAAGTCAAATCTGTGTGTGTGTGTGTGTGTGGGTGTGTGTGCATCCGTGAGATGTGAGTTGTCACCCATGCGAGAGATACTTTAATTTGTTTCCAAACGTAAACATGCTTATGAACAAACGTTTGCATTAGCTCACGCTTCGCTAAGCTTGTGACCTTGGTGGTACACGTTAAGTTTGGTTTGAATGTGTCTGTTTAACTGATAATTGTGCCTTATTTCAGCCCGGATGGTTTCTTGTGGTGCCTTGAAGTTGAATCACTATTTTATTTACTAACTATAGCAGTGACTACAGTATTTGTGTTAGTTTTTTTTTTTTTTTTAATGTTTGGCACTTTAAACAATTATCATTTTTTTTCATGTTCAACTATGAAAAAGCTCAGGTGCAACTTTTATTGAAGCAGCGTGTGAAAAGGAAGTATTTTATTTTGTTCACGTTCAACTCAGCTGCATCATTTGTTATTGCAGCAACATATGGAAAAACTTTAGATAATTTATTGCGGCCTGCTCAATAAAAATATATCATTTTGAAATTGGAACGTTTATTTTTCTTTATTTTGAAAATTTTGCAAAAATCTCATATCTTATTTTCGTGAACTCAATCTTGTGAGATTTCTCGTCTCGTGGATTTTGTATCTTGTCCCATGCCTAATATTTATGTATGTGAATTGCCTCTTTTTGCAGGTGGCCAATCAGACGCTCCACACTGATCAGCCAGACCTCCCTGTGTGTTTCCAGCTTAGTGTCCTGTCATGGCTGCCATGCATTTATCTATGGGCTGTCTCCCCTATCTACCTTTTCTACCTAAAGAAGAACAACAGAGGCTACATCATGATGTCCATCATGAACCGATTCAAAACGGTAAAACACCCATACTAGCTCTGCAGGGCTACAAGATTTCTTCATATCCTTCCTACTGGTCCTGTCTACTGGATATCTCAGCAGTTGCAGTGCTCATTTTAGCTCTGAAAAGTGTTGGGTCCCCCTGCACTTGCAATACTAAAAACTATGGATCCCAACAGAAATGTTTGGAGTCCCAAAAATCGCGCAATAAAAAGAACGAAATTAAAGGTTCACATTGTATTTACATGATGTGAGCAAAAACCAAGAACAGATATTAACAAATGTCACAGGAAAATGTATTCAAATAATAGAATTGTGGCCGCCATCATTTTCTTCATAGATTTGATAAAATGGTCCATTGTGGTAGAGAAGTCCGATCAGCTTCAATGTGTAAACATTAGTTTCTCGCTCTTCTCGATCTTGACATGACTTGTCACTGATACTAACAAAATTGGCAAGTTGATGTTGTTTCGAGCCTAAATATAGCACTTTTAAGAGTTTTTTTTTTCTATAACCACATTCTGCAGACGAAATCTCATGACAATGAGACCTCGGGTAAAAATGAGAAAACAGGACCTGCGAGATCAAAACAAACACGATGTACTGAGTTGTAAAAAATGTTAGTGGTCAAATTTTGCTGAGTAAAAGAGTAAATGGACAGTAATTAATATTTTGATTTCCAAAAAATAGGAAATCTTTGAATGTCTCATGATTAGATTCCGATTTTGGGGTCTCTGATTCAAAATTATTCGATTCAATCAAAAATGATTTCCGCTTCAATGTAAAAATTTGCAAAGAATCATCATACAATTTCAGTCTGCTTTACAAGACAGAATAAAAAAAGGGAAACTGTTTCTTTTTAAATTTTATTAATTTTTTTTATTTACTAAGTTTCGATTTGCAAGGAACGTGCATTTTTCTCCAAAAATAACATGTGTACAACAGCTACTCTTTGAAGCTATATATAAATTATATACTGTAGCTGTTATTAAAAACAAAACAAAACAAAACAAAAAAAAACACACACACACACACAATCTGATGTTATCATAAGATAGCCTTGAGCAAACATATCCCTGTATTGAAATTACAGGTCTAAAATATATAATTTTAAAAACGTTTTGGGTAAAGAGCCATTTTTCTAGATTATCTAAACCATTTTATTCATAGTGTAAATGCATAACAATACATTGAAAGATGACTGATTTGAAATTACCTACCATTGAGTGATAGTACATTCTTTCAAATCAATCGTTCAACTCTTATGTGTAATAATAATTACTACCAAATATCTTTAAAGGACCTAGATAATGGTATTTTGTCCACTCCACAGTTAAATATAAAATATACAGATAAATCCCATTTGGCACACTGGCAGTTTCGTTTCTTTCCAAGTTTGAGATTTATGGTATCAATATTTCTAACCAGGAATTGAAACTTCTTACTGTATTTACTAAAGCAGCACCTCTCACTGTGTGGCTGCCTCGCCCCTTTCATGACATCAATCAATGCCAAGCAGCCACGAAATCCATCCATTCATCATCTTGATCACTTATCCTCACAAGATTCACGGGCCCCTAGAGCCTACCCCAGCTGAATAAATTAAGGGGTCAAAAGAGGCGTTTTACTGTCATTAAAATGCAAAACTATGTAAAGTAACTGCCCTCACTTAGAGCAATTCCTGTTATCAAATCATTCTTTTGGGAAACACACATTTTTGCAAAGATTTTGCAAAGTGTAAAAATGTTTCCTCATCTACTCCAAAACCAAATCGAAACGAAAAGATGTGGTTGAGGTCAGCATAAATTTGGCTGGTATAAGGGCTTACTATTGTCAGCATGCCTTTCTCAAGTCATGTTTATCTGCTCGGGTGGAGCTGAGAGCGCAGAATAAGCAAGGAATGCTGAAAAATGCCTCAAAGAGGGGAAATAACCCTCTTTGGTTGTTTAATGTGAGAAATCAACATTGGAGCATGGTTAAAATCTATGATGACCCATGACACAGGCCCTTTAAAGGATGGGCTGCAAAAACCTTGTCACCTCAAATTTTTATTGTACGCTTGTGTCTCTTCTGTTTAAGCAGTCTAATGCAGCATAAAAAAAGTACATATGCAGTTTTAATAATAATATAAAAGCTAGTAATACAAATAAATAAAACAAATAACCTACCCCACTGTGCAATACATGAGAAATAATCTGTCCAAGCCAATGTAGTGAATCTATCTTGTATGTACAGTATAGTAAGCCAATGTAGTGAATCTATCTTGTATGTACAGTATAGTGCATCCACATATATACACATATATATATACATATATACACATATATATATATATATATATATATATATATATATATATATATATACATATATATATATATACACACACATATATATATACATATATGTATATATATACACACATATATATATATATATATATATATATAT
Source organism: Hippichthys cyanospilos (assembly GCF_059441005.1). Lineage (NCBI taxonomy): Eukaryota > Metazoa > Chordata > Actinopteri > Syngnathiformes > Syngnathidae > Hippichthys > Hippichthys cyanospilos. Next base: position 3,929,173 of record NC_142385.1, read on the forward strand.
ATATATATATATACATATATATATATATATATATATATACACACATATATATATATATATATATATATATATATATATATATATATATACACACATATATATATACATATATATATATATATATATATATATATATATATATATATATACACATATATACAGTGATCCCTCGCTGCTTCGCATATCGCACCCTCAGTGCGTCGCGGAGAGACGTGCCAGAAGTTATCTATAAATGCAATTGTCACTGACACTCCTTGGAAGTCAAACTACTACTGCAGTACACATATTTACTTTAATCTTAAATTATTAAACCTTATAAAGTAAATGTACTGGTATGCCCTGTCTCTTCTGTGTCTTCTGTGTCTCGTCACATGCCTATACGGTTAGCACTTCCTCGGACGTCCGACTAGAGCGAGTAACAAGAAGCTTACTAAACATGTTTACACTTTAAATTCCAATTTATTACAAAAGGCAAGAGGATCCAAAAGGTTGGTTTCGTGTTTCTGTGTCTCTCCTGTAACCGCCTGTGTGCGCTCAGCTCAGCACACACGCTACGTGCTTGTAAGTACATTGATTGACAGCTTGGGCTCTGGGAGCCGATCACGTGACTCGTAGGCGTGCCGAGAGCAAACGCACACGCCCATCTGTGTTCCTACATAGACAGCAAAGGAGAAATGCACAGCGTTGGAAATCTGACTTTTACTTAGATTTCTTTTGTAATGAATTGAAATTTCAAGTGTATTGTTATAAGAGACTTCACTTTAATTTGATGTCAGGGCAGCTGCTCACACGAGAGTTCAAAAGATGGAAAGTGGTAGCTACTTTTCAGTTACTGTACAAGGTTTAATCATTTAAGATTTAAGTAAATATGTGTACAGTACTGCAGTAATATTTATCTTAAATAATATGCATTGAATGAAGACTTTTCACATTTAAAAAAAAAAAAATCTGTGTGTGTGTGTGTGTGGCCGCTGTATCGCGGTTTTGACTTATCATGGGGAGGTTACGGTCCCAAAAACCACGAAAAACGAGGGATCACTGTACACACACAGTGGGCCCCGGGTCACAAGATTAATCCGTTCCGCAGTTGGGCTCGTAAGGCGCCGACAAATAGCAGACCAGAATTGTAGTGATGCGTTACAGGGACGGCAACTGAAAATAAGCGTAATTTCCTAAAAATGCCTGCAGATGGAGACGAAACAACACAAATACAGCCAAGCCCCTCGGGTCATGAGTTGTTTTGGAAAAGAAAGAGGGGATGTAAAAACTCAGTTATTTCAGGTCGCAACATGAAAATAATGTAAGTCAGGGACGTTGTAACACGGGGGTCCTCGTAAAATGGGGGCCCACTGCGTGTGTACAGTGATCCTCGTCTTTCGAGAGAGAGAGAGAGAGAGAGAGAGAGAGAGAGAGAGAGAGAGAGAGAGCTCGAGTAATCTTATCTGGCATGTCTCTCTTGTTTTATCCCTAATTGCCAATGCAATTTTCCCACTCTGGGACAAATAAAGGATTCTCTTACTTAACGGCAATAGATGACATACTAGAAATCCATACGCTCCTTAATGTACAAACGTTTCATGCCATTTGGGAAAAAAGTCTTACTTTTTTTTATGTTGTATTCATTTCTTTGTGTTGTCCCTGCTTTTACATTTGCTTCCCATCACAGGTATTCGGCTTGCTGTTATGGTTTATTTGCTGGACAGATCTCTTCTACACATTCCATGAAACGCAACAAGGGATCAATCAGCCACCCATTTTCTTTATCACCCCGCTCATGCTCGGCATGACCATGGTAAGAAATCACTGCATTCTGCTCATCGAAACACATACACTTGAGATTGAAAGGTAATTTTTTTCAGACCTGGAGCATAGACAAAATTCATTTTGCGACTTTTTTACCATGACACATTTTTAAGGGACGCTGGGCTCAGTTGCCATGAAATCACGGCAAACTACACAAACACATTCTGTAAAAATACAGACAGATGAATTGGATTCATACCAAAGAGATCATACGACATGAGGCAGTCTGATTTAAGTCGCTGAGTATGTATTATAAAAAGTGCATAAATCATGTTTGTCTAAGTTAGCTACACAAAAACAATTAAATGTTAACAAGCAGCCAAGAGAAAAGGCAGAGGTGGGTACAAACTGTCCTTTGGTACGACACTGTCGCCTCTTTTTGCTGACAATCTTCAGCTGTCACCTAGTTTATGTCACGAATAACCCGCAGATCCCAAATGGGAATGGACCCTAACCAGGCACAAGCGGAGATGTTACTGAGTTTATTAACAAAAGGAGCACGCAAGGCGTGAGAAGAAACAAAAACAGTCCGAAGGCAAAGTAGCAAACCAAAGTCACAAAGTACCAACACAAAGCGAGACGAGAACGTCTGGATCAAAAGTCCTCGGGAAAGACGGGCAGCAAGAAGGGCGTGAGTCCACAGGGGATGGCTGCAAACAAAGTAGCAAAAGAAATCGTTCACAAGCCGTAAAACATAACACGCACAAAGTACATACCAAGATGACTCGGGAAGGAAGGACGTGAGGACAAGAGCGCTCGGATTCACGGGACGGCAAGCGAGCTTGGCGAAGGAATAACCCGGCAAAGGCTTGTAAGTGCCGGCCAGCTTATAAAGCCCTCTGACGAGATGCGCAACAGGTGTGAGTGTCCGATGGCCCCGCCCAATGCGGAGGAAGGAGACAGTCTGTAAATCAACACAAACTAAAAAAGGCAAGACACGTGACAGTTTAAGCCTCTAAATTATCTTATGCTCTAGAGCACAGGTGTCAAACTCAAGGCCCGGGGGCCAGATCCGGCCCGCCGCATCGTTTCACGCGGCCCGCGAAACGCCCGTTCCAATTCAAGTTTCCAGTCGAAATTTCACATTTGTAAGTCAATTTGAAATTGTTTGGGGGGGGGGGGGGGGGGCAAGCGCTTTTTGCCCTCATCCTCTCTCTGATTTCAAAACTAGTTGGAAGTGTGACAAATACACCCCAAATGTATTTTATCACAGTCATGCCGGCCCTCTGACAGAAACCGTAACGGCATAATGGCCCTCGATAAGAATGAGTTTGACACCCCTGCTCTAGAGTATGGGAGGATAAACACAGTATAAATAAACAGCAAGCTAACAAACATGTAATCAAGAAAAACTGTGTGCTGAAGCATAAGGGAGGTGCAGTTACAATTTTAAAGCTAAAGTGTCAATAATTTAGTGCAGTGAGCAAAATTAGATGACTTTTATTTCATTGCGATTGTTGATCATAGTTGGGAGGTTATTGTTTCATTGGGACTTCATAGTCACGGTTTTATACACAATCTTGCTCTACACATTATTGCACAGGCCTAAAGTAAAAAGCACTGAATTAAGCAAATAATTAGGTATTAAGTTATTTCTATGTTGTTTTGCTTTTTAAATATCGTTTGAATGAATACTTCACATATCTGAGAAAAACATGCAACCAGTGGGCTCATCACTTAGTAGAATTGGTGACAATCACTCTGGTTGTCTCTTAACCGTGAAATGCAAATCAGTTTGTGAAGTACAAGTGAAGAAGTTGCAATGAAAAAAAACATGTAGTAAATAAAGCGCAGGAAAAAAATACTTTTCACTAGGGTTTGATTGTTGTGAATGCGGCATGTGATTTTTTAATTTTGTGTATTAAACCATGACTCTGAATGGCATTCAGAACTATCACTTCTGAGTGACAGCTGCGTGAGTTATGACGACATACTATGTCCTACTGCCCTCGGGTGTATGTGATTGCTAAATGTGCAATTTACTTTGTGCATTTGTGCAAGTGCACATATAGAAGTAAATTGCAGAGCACCGGTTAGTGCCCACATGCTCAACATTGACGTTGTGGTGTACATTTATTTATTTGTTCCCCCCCTATAAATTTTCTGTCTTTGTTTGATGAATGAATAATTGAAGAAAATGCTGCGGTTTAAGTTTTGCTTTTTTTTTTTCTTTTGTCTGATGGTATAGGTAGTATATATTGTTATTACTGTAAATGCTGATGAGTTTAGGTTTTGATTTTATTAAAGTCCAGTCATCGAGGTGGTATTTATTACTACAGTAAAAGCTGTAGCTTACTTCTTTTTTTTAAATAATATATTTTTTTTACTGATTTTTATGGTTCTTTCGAGCAACAGATCATTATTTGTATTTTATACATATAGTTTTTGGTCAGATGTCAAAAGTTTAATTTTGGGGGGAATGGGGTGATGGAAGTGAAGATTGAAGGTAAAGAAGAAGGAAGTGCTATTATTATTTGGCTGACAGAGTGATGGAACATTGATCAAAGTTTGGGTAAACATTCCAAAAAAGACTGATCAACAGAGGCGCAAGGGTAGTACTGACAGACTGTAAATGATGGACCAGAAAAAAATTGCCACGTGTCCACCTCTGAAATAAAAATCCAATTTACAGTACTAAAACCACTTTTCAACAAATGTATTCCCCCCTACCTGTTATAGTTGGGCAAATACTGTACATCATGCTAATGTTTTTCCCCAATCCGAAGTGAAGTAAGAGCAGCAATGCTTTACAGGAAGTCAACCTTCGAACATTAACCATAACACATATATACTACATATTTACTTTGTTTGCATTTGACTGTAAGCAATTTAAAATAATCATAATTATATTAAATATACGTGATCTATAAATGCACCTAAGGAATAGTTACCTGTATGTTTTAAAGTGTACAATATGCAGTTTACAAAGTACAGCAAACCTGTATGTGTGTTTGTTAAAATGTTATGCATACATTATGTAAAATTGACTCTATTTGACTATATCTGTCTAAGAGTGCATGGCTTTCCTTCCTTTACACAATTCTTGTACTTGCATGAATGTCTGTAATTGATTTGTAAGTGGCCTCCTTTTATACAAAACCTAATTTTGTATGCAGTCCTGCCAAATTCCAGTGCCCTTAACTAACTTTTCGGTGGAAAACCATAACCTGGATATCTGAGATTTTTCAACCTTACCATTTGTGTGTTATTTTGTTGACTGTAAGCTGTCATGATATCCTGTCATAAGTATGCTATTTTTTTCTATTTTAAGTAAAATAATCAGAGATTTTGAATATAAACACACCAAGTCAAAAAAAAAAGGGCTGGAATCGGCATTTTACCTCAGATGACCTTGTTTGTGGCTGTCATTGTAGGTCATACAAAAATTAAAGGGGGGAAAATTACAGCTTGAGCAGCACAGCTAACCCATTGACAGGAGCAGTCAGCAGTCAAATCCTGGTTTACCTCACATGCCCTCAAATGCTCTGTCTCAGCTAATCTCAGTCTCCTCCTCCCCCACCCCCAATTCCTTTTACTTCTACAATATCATATTTGTTGCTTTCTCTGCAGCTGCTGGCCACTTTTTTGATCCAGTTTGAAAGGTTACGTGGGGTGCAGTCCTCAGGAGTTCTCTTCATCTTCTGGTTCCTGTGTGTGCTGTGTGCCATTGTGCCTTTCCGCTCCAAGATTCTACAGGCATCCAGCCAAGTGAGAATATGCCCTTGATGTCAATGCTTTTTGATTCATCTATCATGGCTCTCATCTCAGGAGTTTATCCCCCTTGCACATTATTGTCCCAAAATTCCTTCTTTAATCATTTTGTGTCTTTAAACTTCAATGCCGTTTGCAATTGTTGCACACTAGTCTTGAGGATTTTACCATAGACTTCTTCATAATGAATGTCAGGCTGTAAAAAAATATTTTGCGTCATGAGAACAATAAAAGTGTTAATAAAACTGCCAGCTGAATCAACCACATATGTATTTAAAAAGGCAAATGAACAAGGACAGGAAATTAAAAACTTTTAAAATGAGATTAGCACTTTATTTGATCATGAAGTATTAGGGCAAAAAAAAGAAATGGGGGGGACTGAGGAGACAAGACAATTTAACATCTTAAGAAAATAAAGCGAACATATTAACAAGTGAATGTCAAAATTCCCACAGGAACCATATTGCAATAGCGTGCGCCTGAGTACTCTGGGGATGCAATTAAAATGAAAAACATTACCATGCATAAGAAGCATAAAAACTACCAACACCCGACATGCTATTAAGTAAGTTGATGTCGGTGCTAAATTTATGCACGTTCTGATGGTATCGACTAGTTGATATGAAAAAGTATGTTGTTTCTTCAGTGTACCCCTTACAACTTTGATTTATTTATGTATTTATTTTTACTGGCATAGCCAGCTTTTTGTTTAATGCGTAGCTTTCAAACTTAATTCATCCATTATCTAGCACTAATCGGGGGTCAGGTCGTGGGGGCAGCAGCTTTAACAGGGAAGCCCAGACTTTTCTTTTTCTAGCCACTTTATCCAACTCTGCCGTGGGCAGTGGCCTTTGGGCTCAGCTCATTTTTCACCACGATAGACTGATACAATGTCCACATTATGGCAGACACTGTACCCCATACACTTTTGAGGACCCCACCAAGGGTGTAGAGCTGATCCACTGTTCCATGCCTGAAACAAAACCCACACTGCTTCAACTTCCTGACGAACCCTCCTCTCCATCATCCTTAAATTGACCTTACCAGGGAGGCTGAGGAGTATGATCCCTCTATAGTTGGATCCCTCTATAGTTGGTCGGTCCTCCTTCCCTAAAAAGAGAGACCGCCACCCCATTCTGTCAATTCAGACACTCTCCCCGATGTCCATACAATGTCGCAGAGAGTTGGGAGCCCTTCAAAACTTCAGAAAGATTTCATCCAACTCAGGGGCCTCGCCACCAAAGAGCTTTTCAATCTCCTTGTTGTCTTTAACCCCAGTGATAGGCGAGCTCACCTCTCATGCCGCCTTCACATGGAACGTGATGGAGGCGTAAAAGCGGACAGTTTTGTGTTGTAGTCAATGGAGTTCCCGCGATGGCGCGTCAGGTGATGGGATGGACGCGATGGAGTGACGCATGGCGTCGTGTGAAACTTTGCAGCGTGTAATTACGTGCGTCGTGAGAAGTTAAAATTTTTTTACTTTTGTCGCAAGTCGCGTCCCAACAGCCAATCAGCTTCGGGAATGTTCATGGTCGAGACAGGGGGCAGGAATGAATCATGGGGGCCAGTTCACGGTCACCTGGAGCTATCCAACACGGTCAGCTGAGCTTTCAATACAAAAACGGAGCCAAACAAGAGCACTCACCTGGCTTTTAGAATGGCAGAAGGGAGAACTGCTATATGCAGCATTTGCTTCCTTTTTTAACAGCTGTTGAACCGTAGTTACTGTGCCAAGATAACGATAGTGCAGCATTGACAACACAGTATTTAGCACGGTATCGGCCACTTAATTACGACGTTGAAACTTTTTTTTTTTGTCGGACGAGTATTGCTGCAAAGCTAGGGACTTTCAACGTAAAAAAGAATAAGGTGCTGTAGGAGAAAATATTGTCTCTGCTACATCCCCGAAAAGTGAGAGTTCAAAGCAATGCTCTCCTTGTCAAATCCACTGTAAGGTACACAGCAAGGTCACTTCCCTTGCGCGACAAAAAGGGACTTCACAAAAGTGATCTTCTTGTCCCCGTGACAAAACGCCTGACATAGAGCGTAAACGATGCGCTTTGACGCGTTTCGTGTGAGCGCAGCATTAGTTTCCAAACTCTGCTTTTGCAGAGGAAGACATGGAATAAAGGTGGAATAAAGGAAAGTCTCTGAAGTAGTCTCCTCACTAGCTTACGACACCCTGAGTTGAGGCACAGACTTCACTATTAGTTAACGCGAAACAGGACCCAGAGCCGATCGGTAGGGGGCCCATTCTCAAAAACGTATTTTACTTAAATATTTTCAAAACCAAAGCAGCTAGCGACCTAAAACCCAAACAACCACCTACCTTAGGCATATGTCTCCATGCGCAGCATAAAAAAAATCAAAGTTGTTCCCTAATATAAAATCCCGATTCAATGTTTTTATATAAGTATAACAAAACTTTTTTTTTTTTTTATTCTAATTTTGACCTCATTTTTAACAGCAAATAAGTCAATAAATCAAAATAAATCTTTTTTGGCAGCAATTTTCACACCAGAAACTTTATACTTGAGAAAAGCATGCGGAAACATCTTACTTTTACGCCTTTTTACTTTTCCCCAGTTTAATTAGTTTGGACTAATTAAAAGGTAAATGCTACATCAACTGTAACGTGATAACATAAACAATCTCTTTCACGAGATTGATAAACAGGTCTGACAGCCAGTCTAAGCTGCTTCACTAAATAAACAAACTGATATCCTCAGAATAGAAAGACATGGGACGTGCGTAGAATATTACATGGAGCTTGCATTGTTCCTGCAGTTTGTCTCACCACCGAACAAGAGTGCAGTTAGCTATAGCTGCTCGATAAGCTTGTTTGTTAGCCATAGGTTTTGCTACATTCATGTGCTCGTTTCATACTTGTCAAATAAAGGATGACTGAAAATTTTTGAACCTGTATTAAAGCGCACCGGTTTTGTCTGCTAGCTGAGGACACAAGCTGTAAATCTTGCATGACATTTAAATCTTGCTTCAAGCCATTTCACATCTTGGAGCCACTTAACTGGAAAAAAACAAAACATGATCAGCTCAGGCTCAGTTGTTGTCATGAGTGAAAGTTAGGTAGGGAACGCAAATGCGTGGAGTGAAGCACTCAAGGTTATTAATCAGTAATTTCTGTCGCCCATGTGTACCTTGCGTACCAGTTATGTCCATACTTGCAAATATCCCCCTCTCCAATCAGAGAGAAGAGGGTGGGAAGGAAAAAGAAAGCAGCAGTCAAACCGTTCAACTCAATGCACGATTATAGAAATGCGTTTTTAGTCGGGCTTTGAACATTTCTACTGTCCAGCTTTGTCTAGTCAGAACGTTTCTTCCTCGCACAACAGCTCAGGCTCTCTTCTTTGTCAAAGAGGTGACATCCCACGTCCCTCGAGCTAGCCACTGTAGCCGGGGATCAGACCGTCAAGATGCCTGCCTTTGGCCGCCGCCCACCTCATAATGTACGCCACCTCTATGGCCCCTCCCACAGGTGGTGAGCCCATGGAAAGGGGGACCCACGTTTCCTCTGCCCAGCCTGCCCAGCCCCATGGTGGTTACCTGTCAGTCATCTCTCCCACTTCTGGGTTAGAGTTTTTTTGTCGCATGCATATGTTTTTTTCCAATCAAAAATATGATTAAGCAACTGCAGTTTCCTTGCTTTATTATTCAGACATTTTTTAATCCCTGAAAACTTGGTATGACTGTAGCAGTCCTTCTCAAATAGTGGGATGTGGGGAGCGATTCGATGGCAAGGGGTGTGTGTAGGGAAACGAGCTTTGCCTTTTCACTGTGTAGTGTAATTTCACATCTACAGTACAGGACTAGATAATGCAGTGACACTCTCTAAGTAAAAAGTTCTTGTCTATGTTATTAATTTTTTCTTTCGTTAATATTAAAAAGGATAACATTTTAGTGTATTTATGTAATGTTCGTCGATAATTATCAAATTCATAGTCAGTGAGTGAGTGTGTGTGTGTATGCGTGTGTGTGTGTGTGTGTGTGTGTGTGGGGGGGGGGGGTTCTTTTTCCCTGAAGGGGCTTTGCAAAAAATAGTTGAGAAATACTGCGCTATATTAAGACATCATTTATTGCTGGGTGCCCAAATCCAGTCTTCGAGAGCCCCTCCAGCCTGTTTTTCATGTATGTAACCCTCATCCGGTACACATTAACTGAACATTTTAATCTGGTTGATGGTTACCTGGAAAACAGGCTGGAATCTGACTCTCGAGGACTGGACTGGGCACCCCTAATTTATTGCATGTACTGTCTAAGTAAGTGCAATTTAGAATTTGCCCTCATCCTTCTGCCATGCATACAATGTACTTGCAATGCAATATTGTCATTGCACATGTTCTTCAGTCAAATGACACACATAGATAAGAACATTTCGTTGGTGTCAGGCGAAATCCTTGTATTTTCAAAATCGTTACTTTTAATTAGACCCCCAAAATGGCAAGACTTTTCATCCATTAGAATTGCATAATGAAAAAGACTTTTAAGACTTGGTCAATTATTTGTAAAATTAACATCCACACCTGCTATTGATTTTGGAGAACTTTGGAAATCCAACACAACCCATACTAAGTGACACCTGTAAGTTCATCCATGTGTATGTCTACCCTATTCTTAGATCTTACTATGTATGATATAAATGTTGAATATAAAATCATTACTTCAATGTAACAGCTCCAATTTTTCCTCGACCAATAACCTCTCTCACATGGACAATCTAAAATAGGGGTTATTGTTGACCCACCATCCTATGCTTAAGGTATCGTAGGTTGAAGGTTTTGAATTCTACTCAGTATATTTCCCACATTCCAGCATAATATCAGAAGTCTAACAAAAACGGAACTCTTTTTTTGCCTTGACTGGAAGCTTAGTAGATGTTTTGCAAGGGTCAGGCCAGGCCACAGCTAAGCAGAGAGGGAAGAGGGAATACTAGGCCTCTTGTTTCTAGGGTACTTATCTCACCTCTCGTGCGGCACAGCACACCACCAGAGCCGCAACTAATGCAAATAATCCCTCAGGCAGGCAAGAAAAGCACACACATGTGTGTACCCTATCTTAAAAGAACAACATTGAGCATTTTTTCATAATGTTTACTCACAACCACAGTTTGATAGCCTAATGTGTTTTTAAAGCACAAAACCATACCAAATAAGCAACATTGATCAGTTAATAAACTTTAATCAGAAACATTTTTTGTAATATTTTACTGCAAAATCAGTTTTTTATTGAGTAATTTATAGCGGGGGTTCTCAAACATTTTGGAGAGATGGACCCCTTTTTGAAAGCAAATTTTCCAAAGGCCTCCATTGCAAATGTTTGCGGAAACAAAACCAACAAAAAATAATTTAAGCCAAACACAAGTGTCCTTTTTATTCAGCAACATATTCAAATAGACAACAAGTATATTTTTTACTTTTCAGCTGCACTGAAATTTTGAAAATAAAAATTGCAAATTGCACGCCTCTTTTTAACAAAGAGAGTCAATTTCCCTCCAAAATGTTGCTGCCAATTATTTGGTCAAAAATAGCATTATAAAATAAAATGGCGCTTTAGCTGTGCTGGCTTAATTGCCTCGTTACCAAGCAATTGTATACACAAAACAATTTTTTTCCAAATTTCTAAATTATTATATTTTAAAAATATATATTAAACTGGCTGAATTGCTTGATTTATTGAAGCGTGACGAATACTTACACTATTTAATATAAAATAAAAAGAAATAAACACAATAAATATTATTAATAACCCAATTATTTCATGGACCCCTTGCAGTCAGGCAACTCTGAGAACCACTAATTTATGGAATACTAGATTCTAAAAATATTTAATAGTGACAGATTCAGTAGTTTGGTTTCTTTCTTTATTTGCCTTTATCACAAATACTGTTAATTTTGAGTTCCTTCTATTTTAATCAATTCTGTTCTATTCCTATTCTATTCTATCAAGACATTTTATACCTATCCAGTACTGAAACAGCAGGGATACATTATTAGTGAAAGAAAGAGACAAGGAGCCAAAAATACATCTTGCTCTCACTTCATTGAGTTGTCATGGCCTCGACTCCTATTGTTGTTTTGGTTTTCCCAATCTGCTCCCCCTTTTTGAGTGCAGAGTTGTGATATTTGTCGCTTGTTTGTTACATGCAAGACGGCCATTCAGACTGATGTCGCACGTCAAAAGATGGGATACGTATTGGGTTTAGAATGAAATACGCAAGTGGCCTTGGTCACTTTTGAAAAAATTGGATCTATGTCACTCACACCACCAGCAAAAGATCAGATTCAGGTCAGATAGGGCCAAAAAAAATCAGAATTGGGTCACTTCAGGCTGCAGTGTGAACCTAGCCAACCCAATAACCCAATAAATTATGTATTGAATTTATTACCACATACACTAACCCTAACCCAGTGGCCGGGGTCGCATTGGAAAAAATCTGATCTGTGTAGTTCACGCTTCCATCAAAAAATCTGATTCAGGTCAGATAGGGGCAAAAAAATCGGAATTGAGTGACTTCAGGCTGCAGTGTGAAAATACCCGTTTACAGAATGTCGTGATCAAGTTCATCATACTAGTAAATGTTTTAGTGACAGCCTTTAGAGTGAGACTACCGGAGGCCAATCATATCATTGTGTCATTTAAATATTAAGTGTCATGACTCATGAAGACATTAGGTTAACAATTTTTAGATCTTCTTCAAATGAATGAAAGGGCAGCATTTTTGGAACCGAATAAGAGGGTTTGGAAACCACCCCTGTCGAGGGTCACTCTACGTTTACAATGATATTTCCTGCATTGAGTCATCCTCACAGTATGTCTTTATCCTTCTCTATTTTATTCAAGGTTGAAGTCACGGACACTCTCCGCTTTACCACGTTCTACTTCTACTTTAGTTTGGTGGCTTTGGAGCTGATCCTGTGCTGCTTCAATGAGAAACCACCGCTTTTTTCCAATGTTGTCACAGACCCTGTGAGTCATCCCTTGTTGTCTTCTCAAAGTCTATACTCTGCATGTAAGAGCATGTTGTGTCATCATATTACATTCAAGTCCCTGGAATGCTATGAAGAAGGTCTGCCTGGTAAAATGAGTCTCACACACAAACATTGGTTAATGACTGACCAGTCTCAAACAGCCAGGATATCAAAGGAGTGGCTTCAAGAAAACACACACCAGAACCCAAACTTGAACTTTTTCCGAAAGTGGCCAGTTTACAACAATCGAAAACTTATTTACCCCTATGTTTAGCGCAGCATGGCTCAGTGTTAAATATTCTCCTATACAGGAAGTTGTGGATCGAATCCCAGAACCTGGTGACTACATGTTGTAGTGTCCTTGAGTAAGACACTAAAACCTAATTTGCTTTCGGTGGGCATGGTGGCAACCTCCATTAGTGTATAAATCTATGTGTGAATGAGTGAATGTGAGCTTTTTTAAAGCACTTTGAGCTCAATATCGTGGAGAAAGCACTATATAAAATCACTCAAATGACCACTTACCGTATGTAGAAATACATATTTTTTTTAAATATCATTGGAAATCCCAATTTAGGTTATCACAAATTTTGCATAAATAGTGTGAATTTGATCTCTGGAGACATCTAACATTGGCTGAGCACCAACACGCCACATTCAACCCAATAGGTTGGAACTGCCCAAAGATATATGTGCCAAGCTTAGGGCGTCATATTCAAAAATAGATTTGACGTTGTAATTGTTGCAAAACGTGCATCAACCAAATAATGGGCAATTTTTAAAAACAAATATATGCATATATTTTCTTTTGTTGTTAGTCAACATTCATATTTTTATTTGGCTGAACTGTGTGGAACTTTGAGCTGGAAAGGAATTCATTCATTTTTGGAAAATAGCTGTAGCAAAATGAGGAAACCTTTAGCCTTTGAATACTTCCCAGATGCCTCTGTGGCAGTGTGTGTGTGCTTCTTTAGTTGACAAAATCTATTGAAAAAAATAAAATATATAGGGTCACCCCGAATTGAGGCAACCAGAGCCATATTGAGCTAAAGCAATGCTTCTCAAATCGTGTTTTGAATGTTGTGCTTGGGATCAAGACTTGTGTCTGCAGTGATGCCAGCTTAGATAGCTACTGTACGCTTTTGCTATACAATATTTGACATCATGTCAGACTCTTCAAAAATACTCGCTTATTTTACCGCCAAAAATCAAATGGCCAAAATGACAACAGTGGCCCTAATAAGAGCAACATTCTTATTTCCCGCACAATGAAAGGAAGCGGGACAAGAAGAGATTACCTAACACTGTATGCAAATCTACAGTACACATCACTGCCAGTAATATTGTAATTTTCTTTACACATAAGTGAGTTCTTCCGAGGAACAGATCAAACGAGTTGGCAGTTGGGACACAAAATTATTGTTATTATTTTGAATTCTCTTTGGATGTAGCATTGCTAAGCATTGATTAAATATTTAATTTGAGTCTTATCCTGTATGTTCTTTATGAAAATAAACACCTGTGGTTATTCCATTCTTGTTTTTGATATTTTTTTTCCCCCATAGAATGTCTGCCCTGAATCTACAGCTGGTTTTCTATCAACCATGACATTTTGGTGGTTCACAAGGTTGGTCGTTAATGCTTAATGTGAAATGTCTTCAGGTTCTATTTAGCGTAAGATAAAAAAAAAACACCACCTTTACAGTATATACAGTCTTATTTATTTGTTTGTTGTTTTTTTCCAAGGTAAAGACATTAGTTGAGGGTTACTTATCCAAGCACATCAGTTTGTTGTTATCAAATCAGTCTCCATTTGTACCAGGCATAAAATCAATCCAATTTCCAATGAAAACTGAGCCAGGAATACTGAATGGTGATTAGTACGTTCCAGTAAATTCAATTAAGCATTAAGGGAAGTAGTTAATTCTTAACAAAATAATATGAGGGGGTGCTTGTTTATATTTTAGTGAAAGAAAAATTGCAATGTTCTGAAAAAAAATATGGTAGAGAAATATTGTTGTTAAATTTGCTCGCACGAGATTATGTTATTCTTATTTTCTCAGTATGGCTATTAATGGATACAAAATGCCCCTTGAGGCCAAAGACCTCTGGTCTCTGAACCAACGTGACAGCTCCGAGACAATTGTGCCAAAACTCCTCAAAGAGTGGGATAAGGAGCAAGCCAAAGCCAAAAGGTAATTGTGTATTCTCTTTTTAATATACTGTGTGCGATTTTTTTTTCCTGTCAAAAGGCAGAAGGCAAATGAGGTGGTTATACTGGGAAATTTCAGAACTTTTTGACTTAACTAAGTCATAGTAAATCATTCAGTTGATTATTAACCACATTGAAACACCTGAAAGTTATTATTGTCACCATGATATTCGTGGGTTTTTACCCAAATGCACAAAATACTGGCTGTAGTATATTCAAATAAATGAATTCAACATGTGCAAATGTTATTTATGAGCGATGTTCGATAACTTTTTTTTAATTAACTCTTTTCCCATTTGAGTTCTCACTGAGTATTCACCGATATGGAGACCAAATAAAAGATACTATTAGTACTTTGAATGTATACCATTTCTAATTTATCAATGTCAGATCACCTGAAAGAATAATCTTTCATTCCCTTTAATTAGAATTCATTTGTAATTCATTAACAAGAGTGGAAAATATACCAGATTACTCAGAGTTTTGGTCATCAGTTGAAATAAATTGAAGTGATAATTTTTTTTAATTAAGTAATACATGATCAGTCCACTGTTTAGCATGCCATTATGAAGTCGGAAACTATTTTACACATTAGTACAAGGATGGGCCCTGGGCAAAATGAGTGGCGGCAGTGAGAACTGTTTTTTTTTCTACTAGCGTAAACATTCTTGAAATGCCATAAAGCTGATCAAGGTATATTATAAATTTAGCAATGCAAATTTGGATATCATGAATGATTGGACCCAGTCACTAAAAGTCATGCATCATGTTTCACCTATGACAAAACTTCGAATTATGCTTTTCCTTGAGTCTTGGTTTTTTCATGACACTATGGCATTTGCTACTGGCCTTTCCCAGAACAGTTTTTCATGTGTGCTGTTTCAAGTTTACAATACAATCTTACACAGGATGGGCACATATAACTAATTGCCATGCACTGGAAAAAACTGCCCAATGGCCTTAGTTGCAATGCAACACACCCATCATGCATGCAAACTTTTCATGAAAAGTTTTCATGAAAACTCATGCATGAAAAGATTTTCATTTCATCCCTTGCTGTTTGTGAATTAAATCAGTCCCAAAGTGTGAAAGTAAGAACCAAATAGAGCTTGGCATATATGACCATCTCTGAAAATGTGTGTGTGCTACGCACATGTCTAAATGCTACTTAAAATGCTCTTAAGATGGATGTTTATATTTCTTGATCAATAGGGGAATTAAGATTTTCGATAAAGCATACCACTGACATTGTTTTAAGATGTCTGAAAGCTGTTTTAAAATGTGGAGAATATGCAAGAACATTTATGACCTCCTGAAATGATGACCAACTTAGCTATTTCTCAGTTGAATTTCAACCAAAACCAAAAAAATTATTTTTTTTGAGGTAGGGTTCTAAATTTTTGAATTAAGACTAGCTTAAATATTTGCATTACAAAGAGGAATACTGTAAATTCAGTTTTAAATAAAATACAAAAAATAGAAGATAAACACATTATTGAAAAGTTTTCTATGTCTTTACTAAGGTTGTATTCGACCCATGCATATATGATGTCAACAAAAATGACAAGTATTCTCGCACCAACACAGGTCGACATACAGTATCTATTAAGTTCTGGCCTTTAGCTGTTTGCGTCCATTTTACTGCTGCAATTTTGTTGTGAGTTTCACTGATTGAGAGAGAAATTGTAAAACGATACATTCTAGCCCAAGTTGTGGTCATCAAACCTGTTGGTTGGGTTATTGGATTTCACGCACTTGTCCTGTCTAAGTCGTAGAGCTCTATAATAGATACTGACTCCAGTAATATACAATACCACCTCTACAGATTATTGCGCCATCCTGTGACCATACTGTGCGTCATGTTGGAAAACGTACCAAGCCATAATGTGCTTTAAATCAGTGGTCCCCAATCACCGGTACCGGTCCGTGGATCAACTGGTACCGGGTCGCGTGGGCTGCACCCGAAATAATGTTTTTGAAATTATTTCGTTTAACAGTTCATATATTTTTGCTTGATCTTTATTTTTTTGCCGCAGCTACTGGCCACTGTTGATATTACATACACAGTGAGTAGGATGATGTCGTTTTTAGAGCAGCCAGCCACAGTGGCTGAAGTAGGATTTTTTTTTTTTCACCTTACACATCAATCCCGTTTTGTCCACGGTGGACTGAAATGCACCTGTGGCACATTTTTACAGTAAACTTATACTTTATGAAATGATTATTTAAATGCCATTAATTTTGTTCATTTCGACAGAGTTTGAAAATGTAACCCTTACTCTCACCTATTATTCTTTATTAATTTGTTTTTGTTCCAGTAAACAGAATCCATCCAATGAAGTTATCTTCTCCAAAGTTCCACAATCTACCACCAACCACATAGGAAGTGAAAGTGGAACGAGCCCAGAAGAGGTTGAAGTGCTGCTGTCCAGTCAGCAAGCTGTACCCCGCCAGCCATCATTTTTACGTTCGCTTCTCAAAGCCTTCGGACCCTACTTCCTCATTGGTTCAGCTTTCAAGCTCCTGCAGGATGTCATCACATTTGTTAACCCTCAGCTACTTAGGTGAATAGAATAGAATAGAGCAAATAATTTTGCCAATGCTCCAGTGTTGTCTAATTTAAAGCTGGATCTCATTTGGTCAACAATCTTTTTCAAACTGCAATACGAGACTCACCCCATAATGTTCCCATATTCCCTTTTTCTGAGCTAACCTTACTATAACTAAGGTGTCAAACTCAAATCCGGCCTGCCAAATCATTTTATGTGGCCTGCGAAATCCTGATTTGACTTCCAAGTTTCTGGCTAAAATACCAAACTTGGAAGTTGTCTTCAACTTATAAAATTTGGGGGGGGACAACAATTTTTTTGTCCCAATTTCTCTTTTGAACTGTTTATATTGACCTCTGATTTCAAAGCCAAGTGTGTGACAATCATACTTAAAATTTATTTGACTTTACAGTCAATCCGGCCCTCTGACACAAACTATAGCTAATATGAGGCCTACGATAAAAATGAGTGTGACACACTTGCTTTAGAGGCAAACTTTTCTCCTTGCTTTTGACTCTAAATCAGCATGAATTTTGTCTTTCAGATAAGATCGTTTCAGAGGGTATAACAATAATTATAAGCTGCTCTGCTTCTATCTATCTATCTATCTATCTATCTATCTATCTATCTATCTATCTATCTATCTATCTATCTATCTATCTATCTATCTATCTATCTATCTATCTATCTATCTATCTATCTATCTATCTATCTATCTATCTATCTGCCTGTCTGTCTGTCCACCCGTCTGTGTATGTCTGTCTAGCCGTAAGCCCATCCATTTGTTATTCCATAAGTTAATCAGTAAAAGTGTATTTGTGCAGTGACTTTCATCCATAAAACGCATCCGAAAAGGCTCTACTTCAATTAAAATCAACACCAGTTGAGTGTACCTACATGTTTCCTTTTTTTTTTTTTTTTTTACAGAATGTTGATCTCCTTCACAAAGCAAAAAGGTGTCCCTGACTGGTGGGGTTACGCGCTGGCCTTCCTCATGTTCTTTACAGCTTTTTTGCAAACTCTCATCCTGCACCAGCACTTTCAGTATTGCTTTGTCACTGGCATGCATGTACGCACAGCTCTCATAGGCGCGATCTACAGAAAGGTAACTCCGCTCACATCTCTTATGCCTTAGATACATGCTATAATTTTCTTGATCTTTTTATTGTTTTTGTCCCCTTTCTGCAGTCCCTGGTAATAACTAACGCAGCCAAGCGCTCATCTACGGTGGGAGAGGTGGTTAACCTGATGTCTGTGGATGCTCAGAGGTTCATGGACCTCACCACCTTTCTCAACATGCTGTGGTCTGCTCCTCTTCAAATTATGCTTGCACTGTATTTTCTCTGGCAGGTACTTTAAGAAATAGTGTGGTCTGTGCAATCGTTCAATATTTTTGTTTCGTTGAAGTGTGAAACATTGAACGCACGGAATCAAAATGTGATTTGTTTGTGTTTGTAGCTATCTACATATTGTACAGTCTGATATATGCTCATCCATTGATAGCTTTAGGCCTTTCTAGCCAATGGGCACACAAGATCAGGATAGAAATATGCATTCTAGAAATTGTGTGTATACAATTGGCTGAAATTGTTGAGGCACGACAAGCACAAGTGTTTTTCTTTGAGTGGTTTAATAAAGCTTGTCTTCATCACAAAAACAAAACTGTACAAAAAAAAATGAACCTAAATTACATACAAAACTAATAACAGACAACAATTTAAATAACAAAATAACTTAGTGAAAATAGTATACACAAAAAAATAGCTCGTTGCTGCTGCCGCTTGTGAGGGAAATATGAATGTCCTTTTTGCATTCTTTTAGTCTATTCATAAATCGTAAACCTGCTTGTTTTTGATTATTTCATCTTGCCGTCTCGACTGCCCAAACACGGAAGTGCGTACATAGAAAAGCGAAACAAGTGCACGTCTCCCAAACATCATGAGATTATACTATCAATTAACTTTGATATAAAAACAATTACTGTATATACAAACATAAACATGTAAATAACTCAACTATACATTGTGAAATCCAAAATATACATAAAAATTAACAATATAATAATTGAATTCAAACACTGAAATAAGAACTATTATGCCTATTATTTACAAAATATGTCTTCTTATGTCATACTCAATATGTAGTACTTGACAGTGAAATGTAAATTAAAAGGAAATGGAAAGGGAAAATGTACAAATAGGGCAGGAACATTCTTTTTTTCCATTTTTTTCTGTAAAGTTTGAAAGGTGCAGAATATGATAGGCTGCTTGCAGAGTTGAGTCAATAAGCTGCCTCTAAAAATATTGAGGACTGGCAATTGCTATATTTGTATTTTATCATTTTGCCTTCTTGGCATGCATGGAGGAAAAGAAGGAGGTCTGTGTCTTAAGAGCAATACCAAATGTTCAATATTTTGTTAATAAAATAGATTGTATTCACTGAAAAAATAGAGGTGTAATTTTAATACTATGATACCATGACAACGCAATTTGTTTTTGTACTGAGCATAATGTATGTTATTTATTATAAGTGAATATTTACAGAATCTGGGCCCCTCGGTTCTGGCTGGAGTCGCTGTTATGATCCTGTTAATCCCATTTAATGCTGTTATTGCCATGAAAAGTCGTGCCTACCAGGTATTGACATGCCCTTATTTTAGACCTTTTTGTCGTTTTAATGTGGTCCCTATCATAGGTTATTTTTACAATGACACATGTTGTGAATTCTAATGAACTACTTTATTGATTTCACTCACTTATTTTGCATATCATTTTTCTTTCCCAGGTGGAACAGATGCAGTACAAAGATAGCCGTATTAAACTGATGAATGAGATCCTTAACGGTATCAAAGTACTGAAACTATACGCTTGGGAGAACTCCTTCAAGGAAAAAGTGCTGGCCATCCGGCAGAAAGAGCTCAATGTGCTAAAGAAGGCAGCTTACTTGGGTGCATTGTCAACAATGGCTTGGACCAGTGCACCTTTTTTGGTGTGTTATTACTAAACATGTCTGGGAAAAAAGTTCTCTTTCTAAGGTTCGGCGAAACTGTCAGAACAGTCGCACAATTATTGTAGAATTGATTTGCATTGCCGTAGTTGACCGCCTGTTTAATGTAAAATAAGCATCCAACAAACCAAACATATATTTAACTACATACAGCATGTTTTTACTGGTATAATTCATTTTTTGTAGCATAAACAGATAACTTAAAAAGTTTGAAACCCAAAATGTTGCAATATTTTGAAAAATACTGACTCATAGCATGAGGTTTCTTGTTTGATTTTACAATATGCAATTGATATGGCCTAACAACGCAGTGTATAAAACACCTTTTTAAAAAAAAAAATATTATTCAAAATAGAGTATTTTACATCCATCCGTCCATCCAATTTCATAACCACTTGCCTTCACACGGGCCACGGGTTTGCTGGTGTATATCCCAGCTATCTTCAGGCAGTAGTTAGTTAAGTGCAGTTTTAAGTTTCCAATATACCAACGTGGGAGGAAACCAGAGTCATGGGGAGAAGATTCAAACACCACATAGGAAGGCCAGTGCCACAAACCCATGATTTCTGTATGTCTTCCACTGTGCTGCCCATGAGGGTTTATATGAATATACACATTTTCACCTTGGTTATCAGTGCCAGGCACATGGTGCAGTTTTTTTCAACTTTAATCCACCAAGTGAAGTTGAAATAGTAAAAAATAAAATAAAAAATTCTCAACCGTCATATTTTATAATGAGTGTTATGGGAGCATTATAAACATGCACTTGAAAAAAATGTGTCCATATGGACCATACTGGATACCAGCAAATCGGGGCACCATATTATACATGGTACTGAGAGAAAAAAAATAAAACTGCTTATTTTGGGGGGCTGTATAATATACATATATACTGTATTTAAGTAAAAATTCTTTCAGATTTAAATTTGGAAAAAAAAAAATACAACCAGATACCTTCTAACCTGACTGACATCTTCGGTTCATTTGTATAAACAAATGTTGATGTAATATTCTAGCCAAATTCATTTTGCAGGCCTCAAATAGTTTTGAATAAGTTAATATTTATACAGGGGAGTATAAGAAAAAAGTATGTAGTTGGTATGTGTGCCTCATAGTCCTGAGGTCCGAAGATAACAACTTGTCTCCCCTTTACTCTCACATTCCAGAAACATGCATGTCTGGTTAATTTGAACACTAAACTTTCCGTTGGTCCGACGTAGGAATGGGAATGTTGTTTGTCTGTCCTGTATGTGCCTTGCTATTGACTTGGGACCAGCTCAAACTGCATTGAGCCCTGAACCTATTTGAATACAACAAGCAATGTCGAAAATAGTACTAAAATGATTGTATGTATATTGCATTTAAATGATCACCAGCCGGTGATGGTTAGTATTTTTTTCTCACGAGCCCATTTATCGATGTATCCTCAGGTTGCACTGACAACATTTGCTGTGTATGTGACGGTGGACGAGAACAACATCCTAGATGCGGAGAAGGCCTTTGTGTCACTTTCACTGTTTAATATTCTGCGTTTCCCTCTCAACATGCTTCCCCAAGTTATAAGCAGCCTTGTACAGGTGAGCAATGTGCTCTTAACCCTTTGTTTCTCTGTTTGTCGAAGTAGAGCAGAGAGAAGAGAGAGCACTTCTGTTCATGTGTGCACTTGTTAACAACAAGCTGTTTTCACATAATTCTGCTTATACAAACAAAAAAAAGTTACTTCCTTGATCACCAGTTTCACTGTACAGTTAACACTAGTATTTATTCTGCATTTCAGACAAGTGTGTCACTCAAGCGAATCCAAAGTTTCTTGTGTCATGATGAGCTGGATCCAAATTCAGTGGACAGAAAAAACACTGCATCAGGCAAGAGCAAATAAAATAAACCCTGTCATCATTTCATACTTGCACACTTTACTTGACAAGAAAAATGACTCATGCCTGAGAATATTTGCATTGTCATTGTAGCTCATCAAGTCATTGTGTAAGATTGAATTTTTTCCACATTAGTGCTGAGTTACTATTTCCTGTTAGTAACTTTCACCCACTGACTTAGGGTGTGGACAGGTTATTGACTTAAAGAAAGGCTGAGTTCTTTGCCAATTTGTCACTTCTCAAAATACAAGTGTGTGTGTGTATTTATTTTGCTTCACAGATTTTTCTGTCACTGTTGTCAATGGGAAATTCACATGGGCTAAAGACGATTCTCCTGTTTTGAATGAGTAGGTCTTGTCAAGTTACTGTATTTCTCTGAGTACAAGCAAAGTTTTTTTTTTCCCCTCATTTTTAACACCCATATTGGGGGGTCGACTTATAACCGCATACTGTAACTCAAAACAGACCAATTTTTTCCACATATCTGCGTTTGAATAACATTACTTTGAATGTGAAAAAGTACTATCATGTCATTTACAAGGCTTAAAGTTATATATACCTGTATTTCAATATAGTATGTATCCGTTTTAGAGCATTTGCGCAGAATGTTGAAAAATGCTCTTTCGTCAAGTGCCACCTTATTGCCTGTTGTCAACAACAAGGCTGCGGGGATAATCTTTCCGAGGACTTTGATACACTATGAAAAAGGAAACATTCCACGCTCTGATCAGTCGTCACTTGGGTAAAGATCATCCCAAGTAAGATGATCAGCAAATCATCTCTGAAGACCTCCATTTCAAACAAATTGGACGGGTCCAAAGATGACTACCTGTGGAAGATGACTTAGGATGTTTGCACAAATGACAAGCAGGAAGGAGAGAAGGTCCAGGAGATAAATGGGAGGCGCTATTTGGTGTGTCAGCTAGTGATGATGACTTTTAGGGCTTTTCGACAAATTAATATTCAGCTGTGTTTAAAAAATAAAACATTGAAACTTCAAATCATTTTATTGTTAAAGGATTAGTTTCAGCATTTGCATCTAAGCGCACGCATACATTACCTCACATTTGAAATGTGTCTAAAAGTATCGTAATTTTGTCATTTTATAACACACACACCTTGTGTTATATTTGGACAGCCATGAGTAAAATCAGGGGTAGACGTATACCCGCGTTTTTGTAAAATTCACCCAAATTTAAGTAAAAAAGGGGGGGCTTGGCTGGCTTATAAGCAAAGTCAACTTGTACTCAGGGAAATACAGTACATACAAAATTTCTTCAGTTTTATATGTATAATTTTTTTGAAATTTATAGTTCAAGTCAGAGGTCTGACTATTGATTGTGTTCTTTTAGCATTAACGTGTTGGTGCCCCAGGGCTCCCTGCTGGCAGTGGTGGGCCATGTTGGGTGCGGGAAGTCCTCACTCATTTCTGCCCTGCTGGGTGAAATGGAGAAACTTGAAGGAGATGTGTCTATTCGGGTATGACTTTACTCAGTATTATGTTTGACTTTTAAGCTGAGCTGCTAAGCAAGTGTTTCCGCTCAGGTTAATCTTGTTTCTCCAATATTATTAATGGTAACTATATTTTTACAACAGAAATGAACTCCTCCTCATGATGGGCAAATACATTTAGTTGTTTTATTTTTAATTTACTTATCACATTGTTTTGTGAAAAGTGT
The DNA here is from genome assembly GCF_059441005.1 of Hippichthys cyanospilos. Taxonomy (NCBI): domain Eukaryota; kingdom Metazoa; phylum Chordata; class Actinopteri; order Syngnathiformes; family Syngnathidae; genus Hippichthys; species Hippichthys cyanospilos. Next base: position 3,952,993 of record NC_142385.1, read on the forward strand.
TTTTAAATGATTTTTCATTTTTTTTTTCTTTTGACTTAACTCCATTAGCATAGATCACCAAAGCGAATCATCTTCCATCTCTTTAGGTCGCCTGTATCTTCTAATTCCAGTTATCATAGGTCTTCTTTCACCACATCCATTAATTTCCTCTATGGTCTAGTTTTTTGCCTTTTACCAGGCAGCTTGTATTTCCAGCATCCTTCTTCCAGCAGAAGTCCTTTCTCTCTGCACATGTCCTAGTCATCTACGTATCTGATTTCTCCATTGACGTCGACAAATCATTAAGTCTATACTGTCCCTCAGATGAGCTTTCTAATCCTTTCCATCAACATAATTTATCCCATTTTTCAATTATATATTATGGCAGGGTTGGCAAACTTGTTTTGGCTTGGGCCACATGGAAGAATATCTACAACACGATTGGCTCCCGGTACAACATGGATTAATGAGGGCAGGAGTTGTTATCCACTCACTGGGAGCCGATCCTGTTTCTCGTAGGAGTACTCATGAGCTGATTGACGGATTGCCTGGGCAGTCAGTTGAGGACAGTACTCGGAGGTTCTCTGTGTAAAGATCACACACGAGCTTGGCAGAAGGAGAGCGATAGGGATGACTTAGAGTGTTGGAAATCTGTTACCTGGAGTGCCTTTGTAATAAATTGGAATTGGAAGTTTAAACTCTGCTTGTTATCATGTTTGGTCAGCTACAAACTCCACTCCAGTTTGATGAATGAGGGTAGTTATTCCGAGGGCAACTCTGGCCCTACATGTCCCTCGACTACAGCCAAGGGATAGAAACCAAAGGGATAACAGTGCAGTTACTATACAAAGTTTAATGATTTGAGAATAAAGTAAATATGTGTACTGCAGTAATGTTTGTTTAAAATAAGTAAAGTATAAATACTTTTCACATTTCTCCTTAGTAGATTACAACTCCTGCCATCGACCCAGGGCAGAACTTAATATACAGCTGTCCCAACCCCCATGGTCGTGCCGGGAGCCATTTACGTGTCTCGTAGGCGTGCCGAGGTCAAAACACACACGGAGGCACAGACAGCAACAGTGAAATGCACAGCTTTGGAAATCTGACTTTAACCTACATTTCTTTTGTGATAAATTGGAATTTCAAGTGTATACTTGTTATCATATTTACTATCAGGCTTCACTTTAATTAGACTTCCGGGCGCCGCTAATATGACCGCGGCTGCCGCGAGACTTCAAAGGATGGAAACGGATAACTGTTCAGTTACTGTATACTGTTTATTAAACTAAGAATTAAGTAAATTACTGTACTGGAAGTGATATTTGTCAAATATTTTTAGTATGATGATTTTTCTCGTTTGAAAAAAATTCCGTTGAGGCGATGGCGCTACTTTGCAGTTTTCACTTATCGCGGGGGGGTTCCGGCCTCCATTAACCACAAAAAGTGCATGTATGCATGGTAGGTTATGTACAGTTATTTAACAAGAGGTGTGCACATGAATACACATTTAATGTGTCAGTGCCGGGGATACGGGAGGGATTGCTTGTGATAAAGAGAGTATTGACAATCATCTGTGAAGTCGTTTTTTGTAATAGTTTAGTGACTTGTCCTTCAGTGTCCATGTTAGCCTTTGTTATACGGAATTTTCGTACATTATTTCAAAGAAGTGAGCGAGGAATGCCCTTTTTTCTGACAGGCCGCCGGATGACAACTGACTATAAGGGCTACTTGTGGCAATGGGAACAGACAGTACCCAATGCAGGCAAAATTGTTGACGGAAGTGCAACCTGTACAACTTAGATCAAAAGGGAATCAGGGACCAAAAAAATAAATAAAATGCACACCTCTGTTTTTTATGATACGATTACATTATTATGAGTTGGATTAGGTCACCAAATACCCATCCAAGTCCCACATCAGAAAGTCATAACCCACCACTGCAACTTGCGGCGATAAGACACTAACTGTGCATTGAAATGAATTAAGCACCTTGCAATGTCACATCACAGCTTTGTTTACAGGAATTCACATATATTTGTGCCTTTTCTATTTCAGGGAACAGTGGCGTACGTTCCTCAGCAGGCCTGGATACAGAATGCCACACTGCGTGATAATATCCTCTTTGGGAAACCGTACAATGAACAGAAGTACCGTTGCGTTGTGGAGGCCTGCGCCTTAACCCCTGACCTGGAGGTTTTGCCAGGAGGGGACATGACGGAAATAGGTGAAAAAGTATGTCCTTTCAGCCTGGTTTTCACTCATCTTGACTGAGAACATTTTGTAGCTCTGCGGAACAAGCAGGGGTGTTAAAATCATACATAGTGTACCTACTGTATAAGTATTTTAAATTCCCATCCTTGTTGATACCACAGGGCATTAACCTCTCTGGAGGCCAGAGACAGAGGGTCAGTCTAGCCCGAGCTCTATATAGTGATGCAGATGTCTACCTCCTGGATGACCCGCTGTCTGCTGTTGACGCCCATGTGTCTAAACATATATTTGACAAGCTCATAGGTCCTGAAGGTGCACTAAAGGGAAAGGTGTGTTAACATCATGCAAATGGATGTAATCATTTTTGGGATGGGACGAGACAACCTACAATATGAGAGATCTATTTGAGATTGAGTCCACAATAATAAAATGAGGACACAAATTGACACACTAAATTGTCATTAGGTGTGATTAGGTGCGTGAGTGGTTGTTTGTCCGGGTGTGCCTTGCAATCGGCTGCCAACCAGCTCAGTATGTCCCCCGCCTACTGCCCCAAGTCAGCCTGGATAGGCACCAGCAAGACCCTTGTGAGGATAACTGGCTAAAGAAAATCGATGGATGAATAAACTGAGATTGAGAACACATATTTGCGTCAGTCTTGTAAGTTTATAAGTGAAGAGTGGGAACGACAACTGTGTAAGGGTGTCAGCATCAGTGTGCAGTCATTTAGTCAACTGACTTTGAACAGTAATCAGACTGCTCTCGCCAGATGAAACGAAGCACTCGAATACTGCTAGCTAGTGGCTAATTTGTGTTCAGTGGGGCCGTAAACGCTGGCAATACATTGTACAATTGTCATAAAAATTAGATATGTTTCTTAGTATTTTCAATTGGCGATTTCAGACCAATGTTGTGTTGTTTATATTGTGTGTCGCAACTCTCAACTCTTTTTTGCGAGCTGCAAGCCCTTTGAGACTGCGGTGATTCAGGGCTATAGGAATAAACTCAACTTGACTAGCAGGTTATGGTCAAGGTAGATGTTGCAATGCGCTTCTTCCTGTATACTTCATTTAAAAAATATCAGCCAAAAGAAAAATAGATTTTGTGTTGTGCAGGGAAGAAAAATCTCATGGTGTTCTAATCATTGTACAGGATCTCGTCCCATCCCTCTTCATTTGTGTTTTTTTTTTTTTCAGTTCTCATTTGATGGATTTAATATTATTACTGTTATTGAATCTACTTGTTTGAACCCAGACTCGTATTTTGGTAACACATGGCATCAGCTACCTGCCCCAAGTGGACAATATAGTGGTGATGGTGGATGGAAGAGTGTCCGAGATGGGCTCATATCAGGAGCTGCTCAAGCAAAATGGAGCATTTGCTGAGTTTCTCAGGAACTACGCTCTGGAGGATGTCCTCGAGGAAGATGAAGCCTCAGGTACTGTACAATTAGGTGGTTTATCTTAAATTTGAACTTCCCAAACTAGCAGGTAATACTAATTGAAATGTTTAACTTTCACTTTAATATTATGATTTGCCTAATGTTAACAGAGGAAATAATAAATGATGAGGATTTGTTTCCTGAGGATACCCTTAGCAACCACATGGACATGGTTGACAGTGAACCAGGAATAAATGAAGCAAAGAGAAAATTCATAAGGTAATACAAACATGTACAAACTCAAATAAATACCACACATACGCATTAACTGGGCATTGCATCACCTTAATCGCGTACGATATAGGCTATTTAGTATTTAAACATAAATAAATCTGCATCAGCAATTAACACTTATACGTGATAATGTCAAAACTTAAAAATAAAAGGGTGTCACTCCCTCACGTTGATCAACAACAGGCCTCCAGATTTTCAAATACAGATGACGTTTATTAATTCGTCACCATCAAACTATAAAACATACATTGCAAACATACAACAAGGAATGAAAAACATCATAATGCTATTAAATGAAAAAATGAAAAGTCACTTCCAAAGAAAAAGTGGCCAATGAAAAAATGAGCACCTTTGTTGAATCAGCCGGCACTTGCTTTCCGTCACTTCACGACGTAACATTTGCTTGCGACTAAAACAGGATGTGCAAACCCCAAACACCTCTCCAGGGCAACAAACAAAATAAAATACACCACAATAATGTGCAAACAACGAATGTTCTTTTTGAACGTTATCACTTTGAACCCTTAAAATTATACAGAAAACGCATTTGTTTGACTAACATGAGCCTTAATATGTTATTATTAATTAAAAAAGAGAGCACTTGCGTTTTCCTTTTGGAAGCTTTGATATTGATTGGTAATGTTCTGTTCAGTCGTCTCCCAGAAGTGGTGACATCATCAAATTGTGTCTCTGCAGGCAACCAATCATATTCGGCCCCATTGAAATGCCCCTTTGATTGATTAAATGAAAAAATAAAAGGAAAAAGACAGTATTAACGGTTATTGAAACCTTGACTTTTAACACCACGGTAAACTTTCAAAACAGTTATTGGCCCATGCCTTAAGGGAGACTAGAATAATCTTAAAGTGACACTGTGTAAGATATCAACCGTTTTTCATTAAAAGTGAATAAATTAAATTAATATAAATTTTAAAAACTTGCAAATAAATGTGTTCTTAATGACCAACAGTATGTTTTAAATATAATCATAGGTCTAGTTATCATTAAATTATATTACATTGGAGTGGCACTCCTCCGAAGGTCGCCATGTATGTTACAGCTACGGACAGCAGGAGGAGGAGTGTTTATTGCTGCGTTTACCGTAATGCCCCTAAAGCTCCCACGGGCTCATACAAAAAAATTATACAAACCCCCTTTAAGCAAAGTACCAAGATAAAGAAATAATACATAATACAAACATAAAGTATCACTACTGAGTACGAAAAAAAAAGTAATATCAAGTACAAGTACCAAAGAAAACACAAAGCACTACAAAGCATTACAATTGAGAAAAAGCCATTAAAAATCTTTAAAAAAAAGTTCATTTTTCAGTACACGACTGACATAAGTTCTTGTAATCAAAGGCAAATCAGCATCATTTCAGCAGATGGTGAGACTGCAAAATCTCGATCAGTGAGGAGGCATGGCTGCAGTCAGAAAAAGCAGCAGCCAGAGCCACAGGAAAAGAAGCAGCCACATGGAATAGAGAAACTCATCCAAGCAGAAACAGCAGAAACAGGCAGGGTCAGTTTGTTTTTAGCATTTGTGCTTATTCTAAACATTTTAAATTGCTACACAGACCACATTCTGGAACAAACTCAATCATCCTATTGTTTTCTTATTTAAACACTGCTCTGTCCTTCAGGTCAAACTCAAGGTTTACCTTGAGTATGCCAAAGCAGTGGGACTACTGCTGTCTGTGCTAATTTGCATTTTATATGGCTGCCAGAGTGCAGCTGCAATCGGCGCTAACATTTGGCTCAGTGAATGGACCAATGATGCCTTGCAAAATCAGACTGAGGACAATGTTAATATGAGGGTGGGTGTGTATGCAGCACTCGGCATTACACAAGGTAAGAAACCATTTTAGTGTTTTTGCTAGCATGTTGTTCCAAGCATAGACAATATAAAAGTGACTGTAGGAGAAGTGGCTAGCATTTAGTTCCTAGGAATTGTGCAGGGGTAAATCTAAGTTAGGTTCATCATCTCTTTTCTGCTCACAAATTACTCAATACAGTGAAAGTGACACTACCATCATGCAGCTTTGCTTGTTTACACAGCACACTGCTGGCTTAATGCTGCCTGAATATACCATTGTTGGAAAAAGAAAATCAACTGATGAGAGTCTGCGTGGTTGGTTAAACATACACGTTAGAGAAGTTGCTGAATAAAAAGAGCACTTATGTTTGGCTTAAAGGATTTTTTTTTTCTGCAAACATTTGCATTAGGGGTCCTTGGAAGATTTGATTTCTAAAAGAGGTCCCTGACTCCAAAAAGTTTAAGATCCCCTTAACAATGCTATTATGTTGATTTCTCACCCTAAACAACTTAAAGTGTTATTTTCCTTTACACAGTAGATGCATTTCTAATCATTCCTTGCTTATTCTGCGCGCTCACACTGGCCCCTCCCAAGCAGGCATGACTTGAGAAAACCCATGACGACATTTTACAAATTTGTACCTTCCCCTACACCACCCCCGTATCGCCCGTTCAAAAATAATAGCCGCCCGTTTCATCCATGTCTTTTAGTTCTGTTTTAGTTGAATTTAGTTTTAATTTTTAGTTTAATTTATATGCATATGTTTACCTGTGGAATGTGTAAAAATATCATGGTCTAGGTCTTTTAATGTCTAAAAATGAGGTATTTATTCACCATTTCCCAACTTATTTTACTCAGTGCCTGAATTACCATTTCATTTAGTTGGCACATATAAAATATGCACTTGAGTTTTTAAAAAAGGTAGTCTTCATTGCGCTCGCCATCTTCAAGTGGTAGGCGGGGGACACCCTGGACCGGTTGCTAGCCAGTCACAGTGTACACAAATTGTACTCAGTGTACGCAAACACAGTTCGTTCCTGGGCAAAAGTCAACCTCTGTTTTGTTCAACTTTCGAAAGACAACATTTTCGTCATAGGAAATATTCATCCATCCCTTCATTTTGTTAGCCGCATATCCTCATTAGGGTCACAGGCATGCTTGAGCCTAACCCAGCTGGCTTTGGGCAATAGGTGAGGTACACCCTGAACTAGTTGCCAGCCAATCGCAGGCACACAGACACAAACAACCATTTACAGTCTTAAACACACCTAATGGCAATTTGGAGTGTCCAATATATCTACCATGCATGTTATTTGGAATGTGGAAAGAAACTGGAGTACCCAGGGAAAATCCACACAGATACGGGGAAAACATACAAACTCCACACAGGGCACGAGCCGGAAGCAAAACCGAGACCTCAGAACTGTGATCCGGTCGTGCTAACCACTCGTGCACCATGCTACCATCAAAGGAAATAATGAAGATTTTATTTATGGTTTAGTCCATTTATTGCCAGATACTGTACACCCCTAAATGTAGTAGAAATTAAGTATTTCTTTAGTGTCAGCCAAAATGATTCACGACCATTTTAATAGTAAAGAACTGAACCAAATTGAAATTAATGAATTGTATATGCTACGTAGAAAGGGTGCATGCATACAGGGGTATCATTTTATGTGATGCTTTATTATTGTTTTTCTTAATTGTCATTTATTATTCGATGTGTTTGTATCTAGCATGTTAACGTTGTGAATGTGATGCATATTGTTGTCTAAAGCTTTTTTCCCTTTGCAACTTTGCACCAAGCAACAAAACACTTCTTTTCTGAAATCAATCTCAGGTGTCCTGGTCATGATCTCTTCCTTTACGTTAGCCATGGGAAACATTGGTGCAGCAAGGAAGCTGCATCATAACCTGCTCGCCAACAAACTTCACACACTCCAGTCTTTTTTTGACACTACCCCTATAGGACGCATCATCAACCGTTTCTCCAAAGACATCTACATTATCGATGAAACCCTGCCTTCTACTGTGCTCATGTTCCTGGGCACCTTTTTTGTTTCTCTCTCCACCATGATTGTTATCATTTCCAGCACGCCCATCTTTGCTGTTGTCATAGCACCCCTGGCTCTCGTATACGTCTTTGTCCAGGTATTCGGCAAATTGGAAAACAATGCATGCTGGATGCACGTTTGCTGTAATTGTAACATTCCAGTGTTTGTGCTTTGTTTTCATCATTTATTTTCTACAGCTGTGTTCATGCTGAGCATTGCAGCTCTGATTTCATTCTGCTTTCCTGTTTCCTGTTATGCCCATATTCTTCTTCAACACTTAAACACGCAAACACAAAAAGTCGTACGACAAATAACTATGGCTCCCTATAGTGGTGGAGTTGTACTGATCCAAGTGATTTTGAGGGATTATGAAACCCGTGTTCATTATTTCCAGGTGCAAAGCAGCAGAATTGCACTGCATTTTCATAAGCCCTACATTGGACAATAGTGTCATCTTCGTTTTTTTTTTCTTTTTAATGGAGGATCTTGATTTTACAAAGTCGTGATTTCACTATCAGTAATTTGGATGTTGTGTTGTTCCCTACCCTGCTTACTCCCCTTCTCTCAGGTGTGCTGATATTGGTTAACTCCCTGTTGTCCCAGGCCTATGGTATGGTATGGGCAGCCAAGCTCATGCACCGCAACATGCTCAAGGGGGTGCTGAAAGCGCCACAGGCCTTCTTTGAGAGCAACCCAGTTGGGCGGTTAATAAACCGCTTCAGCAAAGACATGGATTCCATAGACTCTCAGATTCCACATCAAATTGACATATGGATGCGCACTTTCTGGTACACACTGAACGTGCTGCTCATATGCTCTGCCCTCACCCCCATGTTCCTCATAGTCGTAGCCCCATTAATGGTGTTCTATTGGTGGGTTCAGGTAAATAGTAAGCAAGTATGTAACATGCATGTCTGACCGTGTTGCTGATGAAAAAATGTGCTTTAGACTGTGTTTTAGGTGGTACTCTAATAGCTTTTAGTGTGTTAATAGTCAGATGTTAGGGTTGAGTTTAATATTTCTTGGTTTTTTGTTGATGTCAATAATGTTTTGTGGATTTTTTTTCATGCAATAACAACTGTATGGTAAACATGCTGCAACCGGCAGATCGCTACAAGTACAGGAATGAGGCAAACAACAAAAACAACTGAAAACAAAATATGCAAACTCATTTTTGAAAAAATGCAGCAACAAAAAATAAAAGATGCAAACACAACATGAAAGGGAAGCAAATTTAAAAAAAAAAAAAAAAACGACTTTAAAAGATAACCCAAAAGACACTGCAATTAAAACAGGACTCAGGAAGAAAAGGGATTAAATCAACGCACACTTGACAAAGTGGCTGGGTGACGACAATGATTTGACAAAAATTGAAAAGAAACAAACTAAATACATGCCAAATTGACGCGACAACGATGAATACCTGTACAAGACACAAGTGGTGTAGGGAGTAGATTAGTGAACACGGGGGAAGGTTTTGACGATCACAGTTAGACACAACCAACTAAAGGAGACCCTGACACAAAAGGACAAGAAAACAACACCACAACACCAAAATGAAATCTAAACAAATATCAAAGCCAACTCAAACACAGAACAGGACTTTGACCAATCTGTCATACTCTAGGGCACAGGTGTTAAAGTCAAGGCCCAAAGACAGAAATATCAATTAAAAAAAGAAATAAACATTATATATATATATATATATATATATATATATATATATATATATATATATATATATATATATATATATAAACACACACAAAAAGGAAACAACAAGCATTTTTTTGCTACCAATCCTCCTTATGAACAGTTTTTTTCTGGCCTCTGAGTTAGTAAATGTTCAAAGATCATATTCTTCTTAAAATCCATTTCATGTTTTCGTCATAATGAGCCTCCCATAGAAACTAACTGCAATGCGGCCCACCATAAAAATGAGTTTGACACCCGTCTAGGGGCACAAAAGTAGGAATAGTAACCAACTGCCTTTGGGGTCACTGAAACCTGGTGGTCGAAGTCGGGTAAAGCATATACCAACTGGAGGGTGTAAAATGCATCGAGGGATACAGTATCATATCAGTGAAAACAGCATGAGTGACATTAAATGAGAATTGAAGTAAAAAGATTCAAAAAGAAAGATTTGAAGCAGGAGACCAAACCCAAACCGACTCTCATTCTGTTTCGCTCTTTTTTTTTAAGACTTACTATTACTATTTATTGCACCACCGTTATATGATTGACTCGTCAGTGCCCCGCAACCCGCAGCATATTTTGTTGTTGCAGTTGTTTTAATCTGGATGTGTTTTTTGTTGGCTGCATTTTTTTGAATGTTTGCATTTTTTGCAGATACTTTATTTTTATTTTTGCATCATTCCTGTGTTTGTAACATGTTGGTTGCAGAATGGTTCTGCCTGTTGCAGCGTTTGCTCCTGAGCCATCGTCAAAAATTCTTATTACTAGTGGTATTTCATTAACCATGATGATAATGAAATCTGTAAGCTCTGGTGGCAGAAATAATTGATGTTATTGATTATGTTTACCATTTTTTTGCATTACTCATATTGGACTAGAATGTTTTGCTCTTATCTTAGACAAGAGTTATGTTGTGATTGTTCACTTAAAATAGCCTGAGGAGGCATGTGCACCTTTGTGTTATTAACACATGCTATTCTTATGACAGTGCGGTGGGTGAGTTGGTGTTATGTACAGCAGAGCTTTGGCACAGTTAGCTTCAGCTGAGTTTTTGGAGTAGATTTTGTTCCTGATGTGGCTGTTGTTGTTGCTGTTCATTTTGGGTTTCAACTTCAAAATAATTTTGAGAGAATTGTTAAACATACTGTATCAGTAAGATTTGATACAGAAACAATGAAGCACTAGGAACCCTGGATGGCACTTTGAATCTACTGTAGATCTTTGTCCTGTCAACGTTAATAATTTTCTGGGTCTTAATTCTGGAGTATGCTTGTGCCCCAGACTTCCTCCTGTCTCATCCTAGGGATTATAATAGCTCATAAAAATGTCAGATATTTCTAGTACTTGTACCTTTTTGTAATTTCTAGTAACAAAAATATTTGGTGTAAATTCGCTTCAATACCTGGCCGCCGATTACATATGTTTAGTTAGTATTAGCTGATTTAATTGTGGCGTTGGAATTATTCCAATAAGCAGGCAGTTAAGACTCATTAGGTCATGTAGCGCTGAAGGATTATTCCTACCACCGGAGCAGCTTTAGTATTATTCTTGGTATCAGACCCAGATGAATTGTGTTGTTGCTGAAAAACACTGCCAGTAGTTGCAATTATATAGCTTCTTTCTCATCCTTTTTATGTTTATTATCAGTAGAATTCAAATCAATGGCCACTCTGACCAGAGTTTTCACATTTGATTGAAAACCTATCTCGTTGAAGGGAACATAATCATATTGTTCTCATTGGTGTATCATTTTTATGAGTTCAAGTTTCAGTAACAAATGAGAACAAAACAGATTCTTACGTCATGATCACAATCATTAATCAATTGAGTTTAAGCGAGCACACAACTGATCTGGAAAATGTTAAGGATTTTGAAAAAAATGACTGGGCAATTTTAATTCTTTCTTTCTGTTAATTCCGTACTAACAAGCTTGATCATCTCTGGAACTGTCATGATATTAATTTTCTCTGCATGGCATATGTCTTGTTGATATTGCTGTCTTTTGTGTCCCCTGTATGAGTGATTTGTGTTGGTAAATCAAAGCCAAACTACTCACTAATAAAAAAAAAAAAATGGTAACAATACTAACACACAAAGCACATTTTTAATTAGGCAGTGACCACTGCGAGGTCTTTTCTTGTAATTGTTAGAAAATAATGTTCAACAAACCCCCTGCAGCTCAAGCCTAATATTTACATCCAAATGCAGACTGTAAATATTTATTAAAGTTTTAGCTTAGACAGGGTTCAAATGTTGTCGACTGAACTCTCAGATTGGCTCATGCCACATTTTTTTTCTTAATATCTGACACTGGTTGCAGGTGTTTTGTTAGCACAACCTCAATATTCTGTATGTTTGTATGTATGTGTGTGTGGATGTGCTATATAATATTTATATTATGTGTCTGCAATATGTTAACTAGTAACTTCACGTTTTTTTTTTTTTTTTTTTTTTTTACCCCTTGCTGCCTCTAGAGATTTTATGTCGCCACATCTCGGCAACTGAAGCGTCTGGAGTCTGTCAGCCGCTCGCCCATTTACTCCCATTTCTCTGAGACCATCACTGGCTCGAGTGTTATCCGAGCCTTTGGTCGAAACTCTGCCTTTGTTTTAATGAGTGATATGAAAGTGGATGAGAACCAAAAGAGTTACTACCCCGGTATAGTGTCTAACAGGTATGTATCTTCTTTCCATACGTTTACACATCAGTAGTTCTTTTTTTTTTTTAACAATGCTTGTTCCCTTGATTTGGTCTTATGTTTTACATTTTGTGGCACATCTTAATTTGTGTCATTGATGTATTTTTTGTGGTTTTGTTGTTTAACCGCCGAGATGTTTTCCTCATTCGAGAAGCATGGACCTAATGCCCCCCATAATATTTATTTTTATTGCTGTAATAGTCATTGAGCTAATGTCAGACTGACATCTTTTTTAACCAATATTTATTTACAACAATATAACTTCCCCAGCCCGTGTGGCTTCTCTCCGGGAACTCTGACTTCCTCCCACACTTTAAAAGCGTGCATGGCAGGTGTATTGGACATTAAAAATTGTCCTTAGGTGTGACTGGGTGCGTGAATGGTTGTTTGTCCATGTGTGCCCTGCAATTATCTAGCAACCATTTGAGGGTGTCCCCCGCCTACTGCCTCAAGTCAGCTGGGATAGGCACCAGCATGCCTGCGACCCTTGTGAGGAGAAGCTGCTATATATATGGATGAATGGATGGATGATAACATAAAATACAACCTAATTCTTCTACCCCTAAAATGAAAGCAGTAGTACTGCACATAGTTCTTATTAGGGGTGGGAATATTTGGCTGTCTCATGGTTCGATTCAATCCCGATTTTGGGGTGTCCGATTTAATTCAGTGTCGATTTTCGATTGTAAACAACTTTCGATTCGAAACAATTTGATTATGTGAATTAAAAATGGTTTCTTCTTCAATCTATAGAAGTGCAAAAACTCATCAGACTATGTCATTTTTGCAAGATGCATTGACAAAGGGAAACCATGTTTTTTTTTCTTTGTTTTTTACATTTTTAAGTTTTGATTTGTAAGGAGCATGCCTTTTTACACAAAAATAGTGCGTGGACAACTATAAGCTATAGCTTTTTTAATATAAAATAAAATGAAACAAAAATCAAAAAATGATAGACACGATACATTGTCATTGCATATGAAATTGCAGTACCAAAATATCTGAAGTGAAAAATAATAATATGTCTCAGTGAATTTTTGACAAACAAGATTTGATGACAGCTTTTGAATAGCATTTTCTTTCCACTGTATATTAGGGTTTCATTGTATTTATTTATTGTTCAAAAATACTCTCTGATCTGGGCTGGTCTCGACTCCACTAGAATAGCATATTTTAGGCTCCAGCACACATGCGACCATAGTGGGAATAAGCGGCTAAAAAAAATGGAGAGATGGATGTTGTTGTTTTTTTTTCTGTCTTAACCTTTGGAACGCTGTACTGTACAGATTCAGCAGCCTCACACTCTCCTCAGGACTCTCAAATAACTGGTTGCATGGGGGCAATCAGATGAAAAAACATGAAAGACTCAAGACAGTTTTTAAAAATTGCACCTAAGCAAAAAAAATATTTGATACAAAGGTATTGTTTAACACTGTGCTGGTGTTAAGACACCACTTTTTTATGTCTATATTATAATTTTTGTTTCTTTTTCTTTCCAGGTACTTTCATGACTCATTGAACCAGTTGTATGATTAACCTTATAAACCTTTTGGTATCGGGGTGTGCAAACACCCCACATAACCAACCATGTTTTAAGACCCCACATGACCATTTCAGTTTTTTTAGGCATATCACTGAGAAATGTGTTTGCCTGGCCAGCCATGTTGGTCTCACCTCTGCTTCTTCTTGGATGTCTCCTAACAGTAAAATACTAAATAAGTTTCTCATATTTGACTGTCATGCAGGTGGCTGGGTGTACGTATAGAGTTCATCGGGAACTGCATCGTATTGTTTGCTGCTCTGTTTGCGGTCACTGGAAAGAATGATCTTAACCCTGGCCTTGTGGGTCTGTCAGTGTCTTATGCTTTACAGGTACTTTTCTTTTCGCTTTTACAATTCATAATTTTCTTGGGTAACATAACATGATTTGGTAATAACATGAAAACAGAACAACACGTAGCCAGCTTTCATGTTCCTTTGACCAATCATGTTATTTTCATTTTGCCTTCAAGTTCAATTCACGTGTGTTTCTTCGTCAGGTGACTATGTCTCTAAACTGGATGGTACGGATGACTTCCGATTTAGAGAATAACATTGTAGCTGTAGAACGAGTGAAGGAATACTCTGAGACCAAGACAGAGGTACAGTACATTGTGGTTTTACCACAGCAGTTAACCCAGCCTATGAATAGTGTGATCCTTTATAATAATAATTTGTAATTCAATCCATAAATGGCAAAGCAGACAAGGATGCTTTAGTGATGAGAACTGCCCATCTGTACCATACTGTAAAGTCCAGTTCTCTCCCCATCTGTACCATACTGTAAAGTCCAGTTCTATAACTTTGGGCAGAATTCACTAATATGAAACAACTG
>NC_142385.1:3972500-4007500 GCF_059441005.1 Hippichthys cyanospilos
TATATATATATATATATATATATATATATATATATATATATGTAGTATAGTTTGTGTGTGTGTGATGTAAAGCTTTTCATTGGTTTTTCTTTTGTCATAAAACGGATTTAACATTTAAAGAACAAAATCCAGGCTTTGGAGTGGCCAAGTCAAATTTAAATTCAGTCGAGATGCTGTCGTACGACCTCTAACAAACAGTTTAAAAAGGTCTCCAGTATAGTTTGACACAATTTTGCTTCAAAATACCGCCACAGCGATGTGAAGACTCATTGCCAACTCAGGGGACAATTACTATAATCCTCCAAATATAAGATGCCCCTATGTATAAGATGCACCCTTAATTTTGGAGTCAAATTCTGGAATTTTCTTGTCAGCGTGTACAAGATGCACCCACAGTTTGGCAACAATGTCAAAACTATCGTGAAACAAAATAAATCTAATGTTTTGCAAACTTTCTTGTGTCATATCCGTAAGTTAGATATTTGTTGTGTGTTAAATTAAGTGTATTTCAGATTTCCTACATTGTGAGCAGTCGGTGAACGCTTCACCAGTGTAACATTGAATGCGCTACAAGCTAGTTTTTTTTCCTTGTCCTCGCGATGTGGTTCATGTTCATTTTACCATAAATACCCCAAATTGAGCCTCCCATGTTTCAGCAAGTTTATGATGTTATATGCCAAAAGACCACAATTAATAAACAAGTCAAATGGAATGCCTTTCCGTGTTCTCTAACTGGTGCACTCTTAATTGAACCAGCTGGAAACTTTTTACTCCCGATTTTAGTCATATTCTTGTTTGTGAACAAGGATGGACTCGGATGTTGGTTCAGCCTACTCACTTCTTTTGTTGAAAATAATGTCGTAAGAAACTCGGCGAACACGAGCTGTTGTTAGCTGCAACAGGAACTTGATTCTAACAGCCCATTGACATTCTACTCCTCTAGCTCATCCCATTGAGACAATTATTGTAAGTAAGAATACGGCAGATCAATCTTCCTCAAATAATTTGAAAAAAAAAATCTAATTTTGAAGTGACCATTTATAGGACGCACTCATATGTTTGGCCTTCATTTTTGGGGAAAAAAGTACATCTTATATTTGGGAAATTACGGTATTTTTTCACACAGGTCAGATAGGATTTTATCCACCCCTCTAGTAAATATAATCATCATTTAGAAAGTGGATTTTATATATCCTCAGGTTGGCCATGTTTGAGATGAACTTTCATTTGATGAAAATGAAACCTTTGTGAGGTCTAAATATGCAAAAACCATCAGTCAGTCACTAGTAAGCCCCTCTGGTGCCAGGGTAAAAAAATATATAGATTTGCACTTATCCATATGCACTGTTTAGTAAACCGCACCCACGGTTTAGTAATCCGTACCCTCAATTTAGTAATCAGAACCCACGGTTTAGTAATCTGTAACCTCAGTTTAGTTATCTGTACTCACGGTTTAGTAATTCGTTCCGTACCCTCAGCTTTATAAACCGTGCGTACGGTTTACTGTAGATGCTGACTTGAGAAAAAAAAATGCTGTATTGAACGGAGGTGTGTTGATGTATGAGCTGCAGCGTGTGGAATAAACGGCTTTCGGCTGTCCCGCTCCCCCAGAAGTACAAATTGTGTGTTTCCCTCCCGGTTAATGAAAAGTTTTTGGGTCATGGGGAGCTCTTTGATGTGTCCAGTGACTTAGTAGTCACACATAATATTGTTATTGTTCCGTCCAACGCATCTTTCAATATGCAGTTGGTCTCTGTGCACTTCACTTCAGCTCCTCCTGCGTCTATTTAGCAAAGATGATGGTTCATATGTTTTACAAATGTTGTTTTTGTCATTGTTTTTGTCACTAATCCGTACGCACGGTTTAGTAAACCGTACCCACGATTTAGTAATCCGTACCCTCAGTTTAATAAACCGTGCGTACGGTTTACTGTAGATGCTGAATTGAAGGGAGGTGTGAGTACGGATTACTAAACCGCGGGTACGGATAACTAAACCGTGCGTACAGATTAGTAAAAAAAAAAATTATATATATATATATATATATATATATATATATATATATATATATATATATATATATATATATATATATATATATATATATATATAAATATATATATATATATATATATATATATATATATATATATATATATATATATATATATTTTTACCCAGGCGCCACAGGGGCTCCATACAACACTGCAATTATTTCCCCTGCGTAAATATTGTTGTGAAAAATGATGATACTTTGTGTACTTGCAGAGTGCTGGTGCTAGACAAGGGACAGATTGCAGAATTTGATACTCCTTCAAATCTAATATCACAGCGAGGAATCTTCTATGGAATGGCAAAAAATGCAGGACTGGCGCAGTAGAGCTCTTCATAAACACAGTTTAGCGCCTTCACGGGACGTCATCTTAGGCGCCACTGCAGTCTTGAGAAAGAAGAAAAGCTTTGTCTGCTCCTTCAAATCCGATCACAGGTGCCTTCAGCCGGCGGAGTGAAGGAAACATGTGAATGTATCATTTTATAGTGAGCTGGCCCTACTGCAAAACACCAGTAAAAAACAAATGGAGGCATTTTGATGTTACTTTTTATCTTACTAATGAGAAATGATACTGTGCCACTGTACTGTCTGCAAAAATATTCTTGCGATGAACCCACTTATTTTTGTACTGTTTCACTATTTAAAGCTGATGTCTTCTTGTTTACGTTTTTTATGCAACTAGGGAAGTTTGTTGATGTGACTTTTCTGTGAACCAAATTTGTCTATAAAACTTGAATTATGTACCACCAAAATATGAAATATTATAATGCTTCTATTAAAAATGGAAAATACGATTTAATGTAGTGGTGTTGTCATCCCAAGGTTTTTTTTCACCCTCTTTCTTTTTTCTGCTCCATAAATTCAAGTTGTATGATGCACCTTGAACTGGTTTACAGTCAGTCTTTTTGTTTTTAATTTATTATATATTTTAAAATCAATATTTACTTTTATGAGAGCTACTGTATTTGCCGATATGTTGCAGTCGTAGTCATTATAAATTCAAGCATAACATGTAAATGACAGCAGTCCATGGACTATGAGTCTGTCTGTTCATATATATATATGATACAGTATATACAATGGAAGATTTTCCTAATACCAGATTTCCCCACCACCCAAACACACGAACAAATTTTATAATGCAAGAGTGCTGAAACAACATACAGATACAGTACGTAATCTGAACGCCCGCTGGAGTTTGACGCACTTTCAATATAAGGACGTAGTTAGAACAACTAGCCGCTAGTGGGCACTAGTGCCGTTTAATAGAAGCTGCTGATTTTATCGACACTTGGTACATTAGTGTACAGGGAGGTTACAGGCAATATAAACCTTTTTTCAGTGAACTACCTCCTGCGAAATATATTTTTCACCCAAGTACTCCTTAAGAAGAGCAAAGCATTTTGTGTTTAAAAAAAAAATAGACTTAAAACATGCCATCAGTGTCTGATTTATTAAACTTTAAAACATTTCAAACTTCACTTGCACTGGTCCACAAAAAAAATGATCAACATAGAGTGTCTTTAAGTTGATCATATAAGAGATCTGTTATCAAAAGTAAATACTAGAAATAAATACTTAATTATTATATCATTTAATTATATATTTGTCCACGAATAAAAAACAAAGTGGCAGACATCAAAAAGAAATATATAATTATCAAGAAATAATTGTCCACAAAAAAATACTAAACATGAAGTCTCATCTTTTGAGATAAAAGTAGAGATTTGTCCGCAAAAATAAATCATGAACTTAATCATTGTATATTTGTCCACAAAAAATAATCAACATAAAATATCAAAACCTGTTAACAAAAAGAAATTAAATTAAATTGAAGTAGAGCTCTGTTCATAAAAACAAATCCTTAAGTTAATTATTATTATATATTTGTCCACAAACTCTTTTAACATAAAGCGTCAGATCTGTTCTCAAAAAGAAATAATTAAAAATAACTATTTGTCTACAGAAAAATATTCATCAAAGTGTCCTTTTTTGGGATCATAGTAGAGATCCGTTCATAAAAATAAATCATTAACTTGACCACTCTAGTATGGGGGAGAATCTGCCTTTTTACAAAAATGAAATTGAATAACCTACCGAACATAAAATGTGTTTTCTGACCTAATATTTACCTAAAACATTCCATTACTTCAAAAATTATTTTTAAAGGATTTTTGCATGTTTGTTTGTTTTATTTAAAATATGGAGTACCGTTTCTATGCACATATATTTACTTATAATTATTTCTGTTTTGAGAACAGGTTTGACATTTTATGTTGATTATTTATGGGGAGACAAATATTAATTAATAATTAACTTATTTTTTTATTTTTGTGGAGCTTTCTATTGTAATCCCAAAACAGGATGGTTTATGTCTGATATTTTTCTGTGGACAAATATTTATTCATAAATATTTATTTTTGAGAACAGGTCTGGAACTTTATGTTGTTTATTTTTCTGTGAATATTTCCACAAATCCGCTACTCAGACATATCTCGTTACCACAAATACACCTGTAAAAGTAATTCTTAGCCCTCTTAATTATTCTATTCGTTATTTTCCACACATACACACGCTTGAGATCCATTTTCTACAAATAGAGACTTTGTTCAGTTAAACAAAGCGACACAATTCGGAAGAAATTAAGTACCGTATTTTCCGCACTATAAAGCACACCTATGAGACCAGTTTTCTCAAAAGCTGACAGTGCACCTTATAATCCGATGCACCTTGGGTGTAAAAAAAATAAATAAAATTGTTTAATCGCCATGTCAATTCTTAAATTTTTATCTCTGCATATCAGTTATAACGTATGTTTTTTACAATTAAAGTTTTTACAACACCCTGTTTGAAATTTTGACATGCAATATTTGCTCCAATTTTGAAGTCATTTATATGAGGGCAAGGTGAATAAACCATGTAAAAAAAAAAAGTGTGGTTTTATAAAATAAATCCAGAAACTGCTTTTAAATCAACAAAACAATATATTTGAAGGTTTTTGTTTGTAATTTGATTTTAAAAAGTTTAATTGAATCATAAGTATCTTCTTTGAAACTCTTGATTCATTGCAGTGTCCAGTGCCAAGTTAAAGTTCTTTTGTGTTTGTGCCACCATTTTAAGAGAAGCATTCGAAATGACCAAGTGAAACTCGAAACGTCTAAAAAGTTATAAACATGTATTCAAGTCAAAACACATACCATATCATATCATTCTATTTTATTTCCTCATGCACCCGCTCACCTCCCTCCCCTTCCTCTTCTCGTATGTCTCTGCACATGTAGTACGTCTCTGTACAGCTCACGCTCAAAGCCATAACCCCTTATGCAATGCCATGATTACTTCGATGTAGCATAGCAAGCAGTGGTCTACTTTTAAGCAAAAGTGCCTTCATTTGTGGCTTAGTATTAACAAGCTGTTCAACTAGTTCAGATCCATGGTTCAGACTGAGATATGCAAATGATCTGACACATTTGTAGGTTGACTAAAAGACAAATAAAGTAAAGAAACAAAAGTGTTTTTAGTTTCAAAAAGTACATATAACGACTTTTTAAAAAAAAAATTAATGCCTTTTTGTTTTGTTTTTATATAGTGCTATTATTTTTTGTTTCTTTTTTAGTTATTATCATGAATTGGACTGGCAAAGATCATGCTTTCCATGTGGAAACATTTATCAAAACAAACGAATCTGTAACTGCAACACAACAAGAATTCAGTTTGCACTTCAAACTTGGTAAACATGATCCCCTACTAGCTCGTAACACAATCTTGTTATGGGTTACCAGCTTCAGAGCTACTGGATCTGCACTGAAACAAAAATCAACAAGCCGGCCTCGCACTGCCAGAACTCCAGAAAATGTGGCACCGGTAAGAGCTTAAGTTCAACAGAAAGGCATTACACTGTATGTACTTTTCGAAAATAAAAACACTTTTTTGTTTCTTTACTTTATTTGTCTTTTATCAAACCTACAAATGTGTCAGATCATTTTGCCTGACCCTG
The DNA here is from genome assembly GCF_059441005.1 of Hippichthys cyanospilos. Lineage (NCBI taxonomy): Eukaryota > Metazoa > Chordata > Actinopteri > Syngnathiformes > Syngnathidae > Hippichthys > Hippichthys cyanospilos. Next base: position 3,978,551 of record NC_142385.1, read on the forward strand.
TATTACAGAACATCAGGAAGGTGTTGCTGAAAAATGACGAGCTTTAAAAAAAAAAAAAAAAAAACACACAAGTATTGAAGCCGCAAACATTGAAGTGTGACGTGGTGGGGGAACACTGTAAATGCAGTCTTTTGTAACTTAAGGTTGTAACTTAAGAATGATGTCACGCATAAATCCCACTGTGTGTGGCCCACTCATAAATAGTAACTTTTATGCACTTGTAATTCTTCCTTTCTGAGTGATTTTTGCATCTGTGTGTTCAAAGGGTTAACTGTGTGTGTGCGAGCGTGTGTGTGCATGTGTTAAGGGGTAGGAGGCGGACGGGACCCTTAAACAGGCAGGTACCTCACCAGTCCCATCCCAAAGCCGTCTGCTCACTTAAATACGTTCCTCTAAATTCTGAAGATCTGTCCTGCTGCATGCTGCCTCAGAGCATGTTTGTTCATCTCTAGCATAAAAAAACTGTTTTAGTGAAAGGGTTAGACAGATTGAACGATTTCACATGCATACGATGTGCTCCCACGAGTTTTTTTAAACTTTATCTGACTTAAAAGCTTCAACCAACTTGTGTCTTGGTCACTTGTGGAACTGGGCGTTGGCGCTGAAATGTGGTGGATGCTGTTCCCTCACTGGATATGGTTTGGGGTCAGTGTGTGGATGGAGCTCCAAGTGGGGGTTCTACTTCATATCACCTTCTCACACGCGGGAATATGCCCAAACGATATAAACCCCAACCTGTGGGTGGACGCCATGAGCACTTGTACAAGAGAATGTGGATCGGATCAGGTAAGAAGATCATTTCAAATGATGAGCATTTGATTATACAAAAAAGAAACATTAAAATCCAGACAATTTTTGGATTCAACTGAACATTGTTTCTTTCAAAATAAAAAAATAAAAAATATGATTGCATGTGAAAAATCACACCTAAATACTGACTTGGAAATATCACCATTGGAAGACGCACTTGAAAATTCCATGTTTTCACAGTTCCACGATCGCGGATTTTGCCACATCGTGGATTTTTCGTTTGTGTCAGTCATCCACAGTAAAAGGCACACACACACGCACACACTGTCGGGGCAGAGAGAGACACAGGAAGGAGCAGACGTTTGCCAGACCGTTTGAAATATCTTACCTAGATTTTTTTTATAATAAAATGGTATTTCAAGTGTAAACTCGCCATTGTAATAATTCAGGTTGCTGCTAATATGATCGCAGCTGCGCGAGACTTCAAAGGAAAGGGGGGATCACTTCACTTACTGTACAATGTATAAGGTTTAATCATTTATGATTTAAGTCAGCGGTCCCCAGCCCCCGGTCTGTGTACCGGTACCGGTCCGTGGATCAACTGGTACCGGGCCGCGTGGGCTGCACCCGAAATAATGTTTTGGAGATGATTTAGTTTCACAGTTCATATGTTTGTGCTTGATCTTTGTTTTTTGGTGAGAAGGATGATGTGGTTTTTATAGCAGCCAACACCTCCTCCCCAAGTCCGCAATATAAATTACATACATATACATATACATACATACATACATACATACATATATATATATATATATATATATATATATATATATATATATATATATATATACACACACACACATACAGTGGACCTCCGTGTTACAGCGTCCCTGGCTTACGTTATTTTCATGTTGCGACATGGAATACTGAGGTTTTTTTGTTTCGCTTGCGGGCTGCATCGAGAAAAATCTATTCCCAAGTGAGCCTGACCAATAAAATCATGGTATATATGTGTGTAATTTTAAAACAACAACTTCAGATTTATTATACTTTTTAGATAATGTCCAAAATAGTACAAGGACAACATCACTATTAATCATAAAATATTGTAAGTTTTTCTTGATTGATTGCTCATTTTAACACTTTACAAAATAATTTCACGGGCCAGATTAAACCCGTTCACGGGCCAGAGCCGGCCCACGGGTCTTATGTTTGACACACCTGCTAAGATACATCATGTAGCACACAAAAAAGCACATTCAATGTATAGCGTCTGCGTCTAATGACGTCCACAACGGCTTCGATTATATCGTTGTGTATTCAACTTGACAAGCCAGAAAATAAAGCGGATGTCTTTAAATGGTTAGCTAGCTTGTCATCTTTCTCAACAAAGCATGTCAAAGTTCAATATAGCTGCCACGACTGGCAGAGCCTGTACGAAATGTTAGCTGCTTGTTACCTTAGCATTGTGGATGCTGCTGTTAAGTCTTCGTTGTTCATCCAGAGCCAAGTCAAAAGGTTTGACTTGCCAAAATTTTTAGTCGTAAAGTATTTGGCTTTAGATGTGAGTGGTCGACTGCTTAAATCAATGATGGAAAAAGGTGGTCTGAAATCATCCTTTATTCATTACATCTTGTTTTGTTTGTAAATCCAGATTTGCAAATTTTCTAAAAGTAATCTTCCATTTTTGCTCAAGATGAAGGTTAATGCAATATATATAAAAAAAAAAAAACGAAAGTCCAAAATTTACTACGCAACTGTGAGGATGATCCCAGTAGATAATTGATAGTTGAGTGTTTTTTTTTTTTCATTGACATCATGAATTAACCCTTTCGGGCTCAAATTAAGTTTCTTTTTTTTTTTTAAAGTCTAAAAAAATGCCTCAATCAATATTAATGTGGAATACCTTGGGGACTCTCATATTATTGCTGCAAATTTGCAAAGTCTGCCTGGGGAGGGTTAATACTGATGAAATAAACAAAACAATATTAGTCAAAACAGATTGTTCAAAGTAGACACCTTGGTACCATGGTATCCCAATTAGGTTTATGATGTGGATGATACTGTCTGACTTGGAATGGCTCAGTTCACAACTGCGTACTTTCAGTAATTAATTGCTTGAATTTCCCAACCTCTTAATGTGTTTGAAACACTTTTGAATTTGAAAGTGTTTCTAAACGTTCAACTGGTTTGACTGTGTTACCAAAAAAAAAAAAAAATACTGTAGAACTCCTCTACAACAAAATCATATTTTCAGCCAGATGTTTTTCACAACAGGGGATTTTACACTATATCAAATTTATAGAAAGAAATTGCCAAGTATACAATCAGTTGGCATGCTTGGTTTGGGTTTGTGGTTTTAATTATTCAGGTTTAAATTCTTAGTTTATGTTCATTTTTCCTTCGTGTCTGCCTTTCCTGTCTGTCTCATTTATCTGATCTCATCCACCTGCCTGTTTACATGCCCGCCCCCCCGCGTGTCATCCGAATCACCTACCCCTGCCTCTCGTGTCATCCAGCTGTTTCGCATTATCCTGTTAGAGTGAGTATAGTATAGTACCGTATAGTTCTGTTTGGTTGTCGGGTCATTGTCATCTCCTCGCTGTCTGGCCGTCACCTCGTCCGAGTTATTCGGGTTTCCCAAGAAGCCTCACCTTTCTGTTCCCGTTCCTTGTTGCCTCCAGTGAGTTTGTTTGCATTTCGAGTATTTTTGTTGTACTTTGTTGTACTTCGTTGTACTGTTGTATTAATTTTTTTGTTCCTCCTCATCTTGCCTCAGTTTTTTGATCAAACCATTTTTGTTTGAGCCCAATCCCTCTCAGTTCCTGCATTTTTGGTTCTACCTTTCCCACACACCTCCAGTCACCATGCCAAGACATGACATCAGCATTCGTTTTCATACTTCCATGAATTTATTGTATAATGTCTTTCACTTCACTTTATCCATATTTCATCTTTATCACTTTTATCCTATCTTCATTGGTTTAAGTTTGACGTGTTCAAAAGCTCCAAGCGTCAAATGATGTTATTTCGGCAACCAAGCTCCTCCGCGTGGAGTCCATGCGGAACAGATTTTCCGCAACGCGTATATTCAGGAATTTGGCGGACTTGGCGAAAAACATGGCCGTCTAACTATTACTTATGGAAGTTCGCCGGTGCAAACACCTTTATGATAAGTCTGAAAAAGAATGCCATGATCTAAATACCGTAAACAACTGCCGGCGAGCACCACGTTGGGGAGAGAGGAGGAGTCTGTTTAGATCGTTTGAATCTACTGTTATAGAGTAGTGTTGTTTGTATGCTGTCGAGTCCATTTACTGCCATGTATAGTATGGGAGAATATAGCCTGACTACACGGTAAAGCCGCTCCGAGTATAAAGTGCTGGAAAATGCGTGCCAGCGCATCAAATATAAACCAAGCTAACTTCTGCTGTAGGCTTGTTTTCGCTGTAGTGAATTTCAGTGCATCGCAAACGCAGAAAGAAATATTTTGTATTATGTAACAGGGGGATTTTTCATTGTATGGGGAAGTAAGTAAGGCTTCAAAGCCTGGATTTTTTTTTTCACACTGCTGTTGGTATTTTTGCAGATGCAGGTTTTGTTTTAGAGGGGTTTTATTGTAAAAACAATAAATATCAGGAGAAATATGTGCTGTTATCTAAAATGTCATCTACTCACCCCCAGGGTAGAATCACCTTAATGACTGCAGCCTTGTAATGTATCTGTCTTGTCTGTATGTCTTTCAGGAGTGTGAACCCTTTGAGAAGTGTTGCCCAAATGTGTGTGGGAATCGAAGTTGCGTGGCAGCCCGCTATACAGTTGGCGAGAAAGGCCCCGTGGGCACTCCCAAACAAACTACCTGCGCCAGCTTCATGTGCACGCAGCAAGGGGCAGAGTGTGACATCTGGGATGGCCAACCAGTGTGTAAATGCCGGGATCGCTGCGAGAGGGAGCCCCACTTTACATGTGCATCAGATGGCATGACCTACTACAACAAGTGCTATATGGATGCTGAAGCATGCTCCAAAGGCATCAATCTCTCTGTTGTCACTTGTCGCTTTCACCTCTCCTGGCTGAGCACCAGCCCCGCGATACCCTCGGTGACCACTCTCCACCCGTCTACCACCCCCCTGCAGGTGACCGTCCCACCTCCTGTTGATCCGCAGGCGCCCTTTTTCTTGAGCTCCCCTGTTCACCAGACTGTAAAGGTGGGTGACACGGCCAGTTTCCTGTGCGACGTTACCGGGGAACCACCACCAGAAATCACCTGGGAGAATCAGCTCACGGAGGGGGTCAAGAAAGTGGTCATGGGGCGCAATCACGTCCAGGGCAATATGGTTGTCACCAACGCTGGTCAGCTTGTGATCTATAATGCCAAAATGCACGACTCAGGTGTCTACACCTGCACGGCCCGGAATCCGTCTGGCTCGGTGCAAGCCCACCATGCACTCATGGTACTGGCTCTAGAGCCATCAAAGAGTCCAGAAGCTATCAACCTAACCTGGTGCCCCCGTGAGGAGTGTCTGAAGCCTCCTGACAACCCTGAGCTCTGCAGGAGTGACCTTGAAAAAGTGAGCTGGCTCTATGATGCTCAAAGAAACGACTGCATCCCTTTTAATCACTGCCAAACTAGTGACCAAAAGCCAAGAAAGTTGTTTGACACCTACGACAAGTGTATGGAATGCTGTGGTCCACAGCTGACGGGACCGTGCGATCTCCCCAGTCTCCAAGGCCCATGTAAGGCCTATGAGCCACGTTGGGCCTACAGCAGCAGCCTGCACCAGTGTGTGTCATTCATCTATGGAGGATGCGGGGGCAATGACAACAACTTTGAATCTAAAGAAGCATGCGAAGAGATGTGCCCCTACCCGAAAAATCACAACTGCAAAACTTGTAAGCCGAGAGGCAAGATTGTGACCAGCTTCTGTCGCAGTGACTTTGTCATCCTGGGACGCATGACTGAGCTGGCAGAGGAAAAAGACTCTGGCCATGCGCTTGTGACTGTGGAGGAAATCCTCAAGGATGAGAAGATGGGCCTCCGTTTTTTTGGTAATGAGCCTCTTGAGGTGAACTTCATCAATATGGACTGGAACTGCCCATGCCCCAACATTACAAGCGCCACTGCTGAGGGCCAGGTCATCATCATGGGTAACGTTAGTAAAGGCATGGCTGTGCTGCAGCCGCACAGCTACGTTGGTGCCTCAAGTCCCCGCCGTGTACGAAAGCTTAGAGAGGTCATCTCTAAGAACACGTGTGACATTCTGAAAGCCATCACCAACAGTCCTCAATAGACTGCAGGTCAGATAACTACACTATTGTACAACAAACATTGCACACTATTAACATACTGTACCATTAACTCTGCACACATATGGCTCAGAGTTCTAAATTGACTTGTGAACCAGATACTGTATGTCACTCAAAAACTGGCCCGCATCTTGACTGGCCATCCTTTGCCATTGGTGGGCCATGTTTGGTTCACATGCCTTATGCCGGTGAATGCCACCTGTGCCAGCTGTCTTTGCTATGTGGGTTTTGTGTACAGCTGTCTTTTCTGTCATTGTATCATTATTTCATGCATTGTTGTGCTTCTGCTATCAAGTAGTGATGTTGGATTGGTCAAATTTAAAATCTTAAATCTGAAGCCACTGTGATGCCGTACCATGTTTGAAATCCTTTGTGTTCTTGTTTTCTCTTGATCAAGATTGTAATAATGACACACCTGACTCTCCAGTATTTTTTGGCTCTTGTTTATCTTGGGAAGGCCAAGAAAACTTTTCATTCACTGATTCACTGATTCACAAATTATGTTTTTTTTAAAAAGGTATTTTTCAATGAACAAGAACATACCCTTGTCTTAGTGAGGACGAACTTCAAAACAGAGGTAGAAAATTCCAGTTGCTCAAGATCTGAATCTATATTGCCTTTTTTTAATGTCTCTATACTCCAACACACCTGATTCAAAAAGCTCTTCTCTGTGAAAGCTTGACAACTGCAGCTTGATCAACTATCTTAATCGTTTGAAATCGGGTGTGTTGAAAGAGGCAGATATCAAAAACAGGCAGTTATGGCTTGTTATTGCTTTAGAGCATCGTGACCCACAGAGAAAAGGAGATGCTTGTAGTGAAGGTGTGTCAAAACATTTCCAGGGAGTAAAACCCAAAAATGAGAGTCATTTCATACTTATTTCTATTGCTATATGACTGATTGTTTTGACTCTTTTATGTTCTGGCAACAAAGTTGAATATCATTCAAAGTTAGTCTTTCATTGCAGACAGTCATTCAAAGACCCCTGTTGGCATTCATCGTCCAATATAATAGGGTAAAATAATCCAAGCAGTAAACCTCAATAATCCTAACGTGCAAGAGTTATGTGTTTCATGGCATGCCAGCACACTGTTTTTTAACGCTAGTGTGCCTTGGTGGGCTTTCAACGAGGGTGTTCTACTTCCCACATGAGATTCTGTTTCTCCCATCCAGAGCAGTCAGGGAGGCAACAGATCCGCCTTCGTTTACTGGCAACACGACTAGGGAGCTCAGAAGTGTAATTCCCATCTGTTGAGGCTCAACAGGAGGAATGGATTCATCTGAAGCATCTTGGATCACACCGCTATGAAACGCAAGCCCATATAAACAACTGTGATGCTACATGTACTAAAAGATTGCACAAATAATCTACATGATGAAACATATTGTCCTTTTTATAGCATGGCTCAATTTTGTTTACAAACCTACATCTTGCTTTACTATGTGGTGTTTGAGGTACAAATGATCAGCTTATTGAAGAGCCCTGAAAGACCTCCAAAACACACACATGCACACACACACACACACACACATATATATATATATATATATATATATATATATATATATATATATATATATATATATATATATATATATATATATATATATATATATATATATATATATATATATATATATATAAATTTTACTTCACAGATGAAAAGAGCTCATGTCGCGACATCTCTTCGGTATAAGGTACACAACAGCATCTCCTGTCAAAGCTCCCAGAAAGGGAAGGAAACTCAAAAACCCCAATTTGGGGAAAATCAGAAACCTTCAGAATGGACCACAAGTGGGAAGAGCCCCCTTCCAGGCCCACAGGTTGAAGTGGATGCTGCATGTACCAAATACAGACAAATAGATACACATTGCAGACAAATACAGGGAAACAATATAGATTACAGACTGATTGAGTACTGTATATATATATATATATATATATATATATATATATATATATATATATATATACAGTACTTCTACGGCACGGATTCGCCATATTATGGCGGGCAATCCAAACCTATGTTAATTAGCTAATGCATGTAAAACCCCAGGTAAAAACATCAAAATATTAATACTGTAGTATTACTACTATTACTACTAATACTACTATATTAGTATTAATACTAAGCCACAACTTTTTCCTCGTGATTTGAGCCCTGCGACTTACAGTCCAGTGCGGCTTATCTGTTGTTTTTTATTTATATTTTTGCACCAGTAACCAAATGTGTGTATCGGTTCGAGGTTTCAATCCATGAAACAACTATGAAATAGAACTGAAAAGATGTTAATCAATGGCTGTGCTCAAAGAGTTGTAAAAATATATTATTTAAAAAAAAAACTATATATATATATATATATATATATATACAGTATATATATACAGTATATATATATATATATATATTTATATATATATATATATATATATATATATATATATATATATATATATATATATATATATATATATATATATATATATTTCTAAGTTGAATAAGAGAATGTATACAATTTTGGATAAATTTGTGACGTGTAAATTTTATATACAATCCTCTATATATGATTTTATTTGCGTATTTATGATTGTATACATGAATTATGTGCAAAGTCTTTTTATGTTCACTAAAATAATCTATCAAATAAAAGGAGATTAAAATAAGAAGCTATTGAAGTATTGATTTCGATTTTGAACTGCTGTTTAACTAATAGTATTCTGTTAGTGTTGAGAATATTCATCCATTTTCTATAAATATGCTGGGACTAAACATGCAGGCATGTTCAGTCTGTTTAAAAAAAAAAGTATATATATATATATATATATATATATATATATATATATATATATATATATATATATATATATATATATATATATATATATATATGTGTGTGTGTGTGTGTGTGTGTGGACTGGGTTGATGCCACAACATTTTGAGGGGCTGAATGTCAATACATATTTATATTTGGTGATGTTATGCCCCTTTCAAAGGAAGCCCAAGTTGGGTGATGATAATAAGGACAGGTTAGTTAAACATTCCCAGAAAGCCAGGGGTTAATATCTTACTAACGTTGTTCAAGTGTTCACCTATGTAATTAAATATTAAGTGAAAAAATGAATACGGATGGTTTGTGGGATGAGGTGGGTACCCGTGATGTTGTGAAGATCTCATCATTGTTTTGTCTACAAACTCCAGTCCTTGATGGCCGGTATCCTGCATGTTTTCCGGTTTTCTCTCCCCAACACACCTGATTCAAATGATTAGTTCATTAACAGAAGCTTGAAACTGATCCTAATCACTTGAATCAGGTGTGTTTGAGAGAGAGGGTTCAAAACATGCAGGATACCGGCCCTCGAGGACTGGAGTTCGACATCTATGGAAAACATAGTTCTGGTTCCAAAATGCTTTAGAATGGAGTCAGACATAAATGCAAATGTCTTACATCATGTTTATTCAACCTCATTTTGGTGGAGGTCTGTGCATTTAAAAGTGCAATTCAAGTTGTATCCTTAATAATACGGTGCACTTTTTTTTTTGGAACCCCTAAATGTGTATTTGCGACAGTAGTTACACGTATTGACATAAGCCCATTCACCTTGAAACTCATTTCTCCAGGCATTTTAATAGGTCATAAAAATGTGGCTGAATTCTTGTGGCAAGACCTATTGCACCCACTGCTGTGAAGTGTGAAAAATACTTTGCTGCCAAAGACCAAGAATTTAGGGAACACTAAAACAGGAACTGTTTGAGCAACAGACAAAAATTTATTGGAAACCCATTGCTATTATTTCTTACCGGAATGTTAATTAGTGCTTTACTACATCTTTCAAACCCCATCATAATAGATTGCCTTTTCAGCCTTTGCCAAAAAACTGTAAAGTCTGGTATCTATAAAGTGTTTCTTCAATTAAATTTCTGTCTTTCATCAATACATGTGAAACCCATTTTTCAAAAATTTCTAATTTGTGCCAGCTAAATGGTAAAAATGTGCTTTGATTTGTTACTGCAGCGGTTTTCACTTTTTTTTTTAAATGTTCCTTCCTGTCAAGTGTTTGATGATTTGAGAGGGTCAATGTGTTCACAAGCTCGGTTCACCTGAGGCAGTACGAGTCAGTGTGGTCCACGGACAGGCTGTTTGCGATGTGGACATGCACTAGTCTATGTTTGCTTTGATCCAGAAGAGATCGAAGAATAGTACCTGTGGGAGCGATCAGCACGCCGGGTAGTTGGAGACCTTTTTGATTCATGACATACATCTGTTATGGCTATAACAGTGGGAACATCTATTGAAAAGATACAGTAGCCACTCATAGACTTTGACTGGAGATGGATAGATCCCATGGCGATTTTTCATCCGGGAACAGCAACGGCCTCAAACTTTGAAGCTGGCAATCGTTCACTCAGGGCTAAAAGCATGCGGTGCCGCAGGAAATCATTCGGTAATTTCTATCCACGTCAATAAAGATGCACAAGAAGGGAGACAAAATGCAAAATGTATTTTGTACTTGTTTGTATAGTTTAATCTTTGTTAACAGTGTTACCAGCATTAGCTTCTGTTACCAGTGTTAATGGCCGTCAACTATAACGTGTGTGGGGGACACTGTGTGTATGTGTGTGTTTTCCTTTTTACACTAGGGCTATCAACCACATTGTTACGCCACCAGATTTGAGCATATCAGGTGTTACATCTTTGTTTTATGAGGGTGTGGGAGGCCAAAGGAAACAGACACCCTATTTCAAGGTGTGCATGTTAGCCGGATTTTTTTGTGAGGCCAAATGAACCTTTTACAAAATTGTCAAAACAAATCATTCAGATAGTTGTACACAGTCGAAATGGCAAATATATGAATTTGTGCCCACATAAGTATCAAATGGTTTGTTGCAAAAGGTAAAAGAGATTGAATCTCTTGAATTTGACTGCCACTTGTTTTGAAGAATCAAGGATGAAGGTATTAGGAGTCCATTTTCCTACAGTCCTGGCATCTTCCAGAATGTCAACTTTACTAGAGTACCCAGAAGTGCAAGGTGTTCAGTGCTGAGAGACCTAGCCAAGATAACGAAGGCTGCTTACTATCTGAGATCATCTCTTGACAGAGGGATAAGGCAATGGCAATTTTTGTGTGGCGGCCTGTAATTGCCAAAACGGCGTGCCGAAAATCATCCTAGAAAAGGCCTTAAATTCGGAATTCGGCAATGAAAATGGCAAGAGTGATTTGTAAAACAAAGAAAATACCACATTGCTTTAGAGAGAATGGGGCAGGGCGGAGATGTGGGCAGCTGCTTTGATCAGACGACAGACTGAAATTGAATGCTTGTGTTTGTGGTCAAACTCTGGTATTTTCCTTGTTACATGAGTAAAAACACCAATTTACAGTGGATAAAATCCAAGAAATTTGACCAAAATGCTTAACTTTGAAGGCTGTTTTACTTGAATACAGTGTTCCCTGTGGTTTTGTGGTTAGAGAGAACCGAAAACGAAAGATGAAATCCACTAAGCGGGCCCTCCAACCCCATTGACACCCCAGGAATTTTCAGGCATGTGTAAGTGGGTACCAGAAAGAAAATGTGAAAAGTGTTTGTACCTATTTGAAACAATTCTTGAATTATTAAACCTTATGCAGTAACTAAGGTTATCTAGTACTGGGTATTGTGTCTTAAAAGTGTATTGTGATATACAGTACTGTATTGCGGCACAGCAGAGGAGTATTATGATAGGTATTGCGATATATTGGGCAATGTTTATTAAAAAAAATAAATAAATAAAAATCTATGGCATATATATTAACAATGACCGAAGGACTGAAGGAAATTATTAGAATAGACTGCCGTATTTTCCGTTATATAAGCCGCAGCAGTAAAATATGAGCAAAAAAAAACATTTTTGTCACGGATAAGCCACACTGGACTATAAGCCGCAGGTAATAACATAAGATATGTCATGTGTGGTTGGGGTTTGTTGTTTTCTTTGGGTTTTGTTCATGTAGCTAAGGTCAAGTTTCAAGTTTTGTTTCCCTTTGCATCTGCTTTTGCTGTCAGTGTCTCATTAGTTTTATCTTGTCCACCTGCCTGTTTACTGCCCTCCTTGTCATCCAATCAGCTTCCCCGGCCTTTCGCCTCTCCCCAGCCGTGTCGAGTCTTCTCCTTTAGTGTGTTGTCTATTTAAGTTCTCAGTTTGCATTCGGTTCTTGTCCGGTCATTGTTTATTTTCCGCGCTGCCTGGTCCTTGTCGCTCACATTACCTCCCTGCCGCCTTGCCCGAGCTGACTTGTCGTCACCTGGTCCTCATTTCCCCCGTTTTGCCCCCACCTGCCTGTAAGTTTTTTTCTCTTCTGAGTGTTTCTGTTGTACTTTATATTTTTGCGCATCCTATTCAGTTTTTTGATTAAATGATCTTTTGAGCCTCAAACCTATCAGCAATTTATATATATATATATATATATATATATATATATATATATATATATATATATATATATATATATATATATATATATATATATATATATATATATATATATATACACACACACACACACAGAAAGAGATCTGGGACGTAACTTGCATTGGTGACAAAACAGCCAAACAAAAAAAAAACCCAACAAAAACCAAGGCGAAATCTATTATCATTTATTAAATACAGTGAACCCTTGAGATATGGTCACTTCTGTACCTTTTAGCTTTTAAAAGAAACAAAACTTAATCTCAAAACCCCCATTTGAAATAAACCCCACTTGAAAAAAGCGCAACATGAGATTCTACATCTCGTTAATATGGCTGCTCGTTGAGAAGTGGATCTTATTGCGCTTCTCGGGAATTTACCACGGATAACATGATCACTGTAAGAGTGAGAAGAATGAAGCATTAAGATATAACTACAACTTCTGAAACAAATTAAATGTATCAAAGTTTTCTTCTTGCTGTTTGCTACGGTGGCCGACTGCGGAAAACGCAATACAAATGGCACCCTATTCTCAAAACAGAAACACACGTTTTGCAACGTGTTTCCGTTTTGCAGCGTGTTTCCGTTTTGCAGCGTGTTTCCGTTTTGCAGCGCGTTTCCATTTTGATAATTGTGTTTCCGTTTTGAGAATAGTGTTGTGCCATTTGTAGCGCTTTTTTTACCGGCGTTTGTGTGTTGTGCTATTTGCACATTTGCCCCAGTCGGCCACAATAGTTTGCCCTCTGCCGCCACATTACCTCACTTGGTAGGTAATGTATTGTAACATTTAATGTGGTGTTTTTGAAGCGCTTGTAATGATTTACATGTAAATCCCGATTCATAATATGACAAAAATCATGATGCCAAAGCCACTCTGGAGCGGATTGATAAAAAAAATATACAAATAATATGTATATATGTATACAGTGGGCCCCCGTGTTATGACCTTAATCTGTTCAGTGGCTAGGCTCGTAACTTGAATTCGCCGTATGACGGGCAATCCAAGCCTATGTTAATTAGTGGGCCCCCGTGTTATGACCTTAATCTGTTCAGTGGCTAGGCTCGTAACTTGAATTCGCCGTATGACGGGCAATCCAAGCCTATGTTAATTAGTGAATGCGTGCAATGCATGCAAAAATCTTAGGTAAAAACATCACGTTACACATTTAGTGTAAAATTAGTAACATAATCTACTGTACAGTTAAATTAAATGACATAAATATACAAAGGAATAATGACATTTACCTTTGGGCGACGTGACTTGAGCTGGTGGTGGGTGGAAGCGGAGGGGAGCAGAGACCAACCCACAGATTTTTTTTTTTTTTCTTAAACGAGAACTTTTTTCAAACGAACTTTTTTTTAAACAATGACTTGTTTTGTTTAAACGAGAACTTTTTAAAACAAGAATTTATTTTTAAACGAGAACTTTTCTTAAACAAGAACATATCACTGGCGATCTCCTCTTAAATCCATAATAGAAGAAGCCTCTCCATTTTGTTGTTGACTGAGGTCCGTCCCCTGGCAAGGAAAGTCATGCCCTTAGAACACTTGCTTGCTTTAATTGCTTCCTTGTTCTTGAGAATTGTACTGATTGTCGAGCTGTTACGGCCATACTCACTAGCAAGGTTAACTATGCGTGCGCCTCATTTGTAGTTCTTTTTATCATCTTCTGCTTGGTTTCTATTGTCATCATCCTCTTACTTCTTCCTTTACCGCCACTTGTAATTTTAGAAGCCATGTCTAACAGATAAAAGTTTGCAAAGTCTTCACAACACACCGACCAGCTCGTGCCATCAAGCAAATGAGGGAGTTCAGCCAATAGCATATCGGCATTCCTGTGACATGCGAGAAAAGTTGTTTTTGTTGATGCAGCAAAGCGAAAAAAATAGTGCGGCCACACTGACCTGCATGTTGGATGGTTCGTAAGATGAATGGTTTTTGCGTAAGAGGGGGACAAAAAAATGCTGCGGTCTATGTCGTAAGAGGAAAAATACGTAAAACAGGGTTCGTAAACCGGGTTCGCCCTGTATGTGTGTATATGTGTGTGTATATGTGTGTGTGTATATATATATATATATATATATATATATATATATATATATATATATATATATATATATATATATATATATATATACATACACTACACTGTATATATTGTAGTAGGAAAATAAGGTGTCTCAAAAATGATACACGATATGCTGGAAACTGAACGTCGTATTGCAATATGCTATTGCGTCACTTCATATCGTAGTATATTGATGTTATCACCCTGTCCTACTGTTATCGCTTCGTGTTTCCAACTCCATTCCACCTCCACACAATATGTGTGGAGCACTCATTATAACACTAAAAATCTAACCATTGCATTGGCACATAAAGTTAATAATAAATAATAAATTTAATAAAATTAGGTGAAAACATTTGAAAACATCAATCTTTCAGTCTTTCAGTCAAACATCAGTCTTTTACCTTGACTGTTATTTACAGTTACTTTAAAAGTAGACGAACACGTGAAGAATGAATTAAGCTTAAGCGGCTGTGTCAAGTAACAGCCTCCTCTAGTGTTCAATCAAAGTAACCTTTTACTGTACATATAGGCCGAGATATGTTTGGACAAAATGAGAGATTGTGTACGTCTGCCTGTGCACACCACGCACAGCGTGTGGTTAGAAAGTAAATCACAGAAAATTATTTCCCCAAAACTTTGTGAGAAAAATAATGGAATAAAAATGGATTTGAGTGGGTTGGGGGGATAGATAATTTCCCAACTCTATGCCTTTCAATCCCAGCGGGATGTATCTGAGCATGCACGTATTGGCATGAGGGTCTCTGTCTCTCTGTCTCTCTGTGTGTCTCTCTCTCTGTCTGTCTCTCTCGCTCTCACGCACACACAGGCTGTGAGTCACTGCAATTTGAGAAGGGTGGGGAGGACTGCATGAGCTGTGTAATGTGTCACAGGTAAAAAAAAAAAAAGGCAGGATAATTTGGCAGTAATCAAACTGCAAATGTTGAGTGTGTGAAGCTTTGTGAATAAGATAATTTTGACCTCAGGAATGACAAGAATGTCTTGATGAAATAGAATCACCAGCAAATGTTCCTAATTTTTTCCATTCCATGAGTCAAAGTTTTAACATGTTCAACATGTAGCGCCTCTGCTGTGAGTCAGCAAGCTACTAAGCCAGTTCTAAGGTTTGGTAGAGTAGCAGTGAGACATCAGAGTCAGAATCACTTCATAGACAAACCAGCAGTTCACCTAATAATACAAGACAACATA
The DNA here is from genome assembly GCF_059441005.1 of Hippichthys cyanospilos. Taxonomy (NCBI): domain Eukaryota; kingdom Metazoa; phylum Chordata; class Actinopteri; order Syngnathiformes; family Syngnathidae; genus Hippichthys; species Hippichthys cyanospilos. The sequence continues at coordinate 3,994,329 of NC_142385.1, forward strand.
GCTAACACAAATGATAAAATATAGGTAATAATCCTATTTTAGTCCTATTATCTCTTTTGACCGATCATTTATTTTCATTTCAGGCAATACACTAATGGTTATTAAGTAAAACTATATTTTAGAAGTGATTATCACACCCCTTTAAGGTTCACATAACAAAATGAAAAAACCTGTTAACAAGTTAAAACAAAACGTAACAATTGGTTACAAACAAATCTCTTCAGCAAGTGGTCCATGTGTTCGATGCAGGGGTTGCATACTCTGCACCTGTACAGTTCAGTTCAGTTATCCAAGGTAAGGCAGGGGAAAAAAAAAAGTCCCTGCCGTGGTCGATGTAGCACGGAATGTCACTGGCAAGGATTGAATGAGTTCACTTACTTTCCTCATGGTCGTGAAGATCGAGGATCTTTGGTAGCTCGCCACTCGGTTACCTGTTGGCTTCAAAATAGAAGTAAACATTACAGTATCTAGATATTTTATTATTGGATTGAGAATTTACATTTGTTGAGCTGACTAATATGTCGGGTGGATTACTCTTTTATCATTTTTGGTTCTTATTTGAAAATGACAACTGATCATTTATATTTTCAGGAAGAAGAGCAGCAGGCTCAGTCTCAGTCAGACCTAATGATGTGGAACGTCACACTGAATGAAAATTAATGTCAATAAAAAAAGACTATTTTATCATCATTTCTTTTCTCATTCAGGATTTAACTATTCACTTTCATTATAAAGTAATTATCAAGACTTGAGGTAGAAACTTATTTAGGCGTTCCAGCAGTACAATAATATAATTTGCATAAAACCTATATTTATGGTGGTTAAGAAAAGGCTGCAGAATAATAAAACAAAAAACTAAATTGGAAAATAACATGTTAAAAAATAACTGTGCAATAGTTAAATGATAGTGGAGTGGCAGCAAGTATAGTACAGTACATTATGTATGGGCCTATCAGATCTTAAGAGTTATTGGCATATGTACAGTAGAGGAGTGATTGAGAGATGAATTAGGCAACTCAGAAGAAAATTACTGCACTGGCATGTTATTCCTGCCCTCCATGGGAACATTGCATTTGATCAACTATTTTATTTACAGATGAAGATCATTTGATTAGAATATGGTGTAAAAGTTCATTTATTTCAGTAATTCAGCTTAAAAGGTGAAACAAATATAAAACACAGACTCATTACATGCGAAACACGATATTTCAAGCTTTTATTTTTTTTTTTATTGATTTCATAAAATTTTCTATTTTTTTTAGATGTTTCATTTGGGGTTTTATAAACTGTAAGCCATACTCATCAAAGTTATAGCAAATAAAGGCTTAGAATATCTCACTTTGCATGTAGTGATAATGTATTTTAAATAATAATACATGTCGTAAAGATCCCTGGCTTTACAGCGATTGACACTTGAGCCCTAATCACCCACTGTTGGTTTTTCGTTATGACTTCAGCTGTATAATTAACCACCACAGTGTATTAATCTACTACATGGCAATCATTGAGTGTTTTGAAAAAGACAAGGCTAATGATTCAATTGTCCACATCAAAAGCTTTGTTTGTATCTGAAATGCAGGTAATATGGATGGCTTTTTGTCTTACTTGGACAGAATAAATCAATATCGCGTGCAATATATATGCTTCACAGGTATAAACACGCACACTGGATCGCACACAGAGCAAATAATGAAAAAAAATAACATAAAAGTTGAAAGGTTCACTATATAAATAAAAAAAGAAAGATAAAGAAAAAAAATTATATATATATATATATATATATATATATATATATATATATATATATATATATATATATATATATATATATAAATCCTCAATATGAGAATAATATTTTATATTGCATTTGTAAGGAATTAATAAACGCGCGGTTTTATTTTGAAATCCCTCCCCGCTTCCTGTTCTTACTGCAGAAGTGCATGAAGACTGCAGGCTCCGTCGGAATCGACTTGCCAGAGGATGTCTGCAGCCAGGTTGTGTCAAAAGCTGCACTTAGCTCAAGAAATGCTAATCCAGAGTCTGCGGTGATCAGCAACTCTAGTCAGGGTAAAGGGTGGTTTCAGTGGAATGGTGTGGAAGGACGATGAAGTGTGGAAACGGGTCCTAGTTGGTATGCCAACCTTTCAAAAAATAATTTGCGTCTATGCTTTGGTGCCTCAAGAGGGCAGCATAAACCAAACATTTCAATAACTCAAAAAGGCCTGCATACACTTGTATGGCGTGTGAAGTGTTTTCACTTTTCAAGCATTTCCTCAATCATGAGCCATTTAAACCCCAGTAAGACCATATCAGTAGCCATCAAGTTTTAGCTGTCATGTAATTTTATTTTATTTTTTTTAAAGGAAACATTTGTTCCGTTTAATCAATCACATCTCACTTGTTTTCTGACTTTTGTCAGACTTTTGTGATATTGGCAAGCTGAGTCATTATCTGAGCAATTGATATAATTTTCAGTCACCAGCAAATGGCAAAATTGCCGCACCAAAAAAAGATTAAAAAAATAGTTTTTGCTTCTTAATTCATATGTTGCTTAATTCATAGTCCACAATATCAATCATAATATTGCCTTTAGACAGGGGGATTCCATTGAACATATTTTTGTGAATCAAACAAAAAATGGGTTCACTAAAAATAAAACAAAATGAAAGTTAGTGTTAGAAAAAAAATCACAACATTTTTACGGAAAAGCCATTTTAGTGTGACGTGTTTTGTCAAGTGTTTTACAAATAAATTTTAGCAAAACAGTAATAAAAACAAAAACAATACAGTATAGTTTTTAAATGTACAAAAAAATCTGCAAACGCCAAACTGTATTATCATTTCATTTTTATGCTGTGATGAACACATGGAAAATTGCTTACGATACATACAGTATAGAATACCATACCATACGATACCATACAGTATACAGCAGGGGTCACCAACATGGTGCCCGCGGGCACTGGGTAGCCCCCGAGTATCACATGACGAGCCCCCAGACCTATTCTGCAAATAGTATACAAGTGATAGAACACTGTGATTTTCTTGGAATTTTAGAAATGATTATGCATATATGACATATACATTACATATACTGTATTACATATGATTTACATATTTACTACTGTTTCTTAATTAATGTGAGAAATCAATAACATGATCAGGGTCTTCACATAAACCGGTAACCCTTCGTATTACTCAGTACCAAAAAGTAGCTCACTGTTTCAAAAAAGTTGGTGACCCCTGGTATACAGACTGATTTGTCACAATAAAATATGGCCTACACAGTTGCGTTTACATGTTCAAGAATCCAGGGGGAGTATTTCTGCATATGCAAGTGCTCACGCACTGGTGCTTTATTTCGGGGTGACTGCTCAGGAATAGAAGAGCGTTCAAGTGAAATGAGCTGGCACTCTCTAAGGCCAGTTTCTCTCAGTCTCTCTTCTGTATCCCTCCATCTGTCTGTTCTTCTTTCCGCAGACACGGACTGAGTGCCAGTTGCCTGAGAGTGTCAGCTTTAAGCACCCGCACATGCTCTCAGAGTCACTATGACCTGGATCTGTCCCCTCTCCTTACTTATGCAATCCCTTGATCAGTGAGTGTGTGTATGAGGGTGAGAGTGAAATCGCTGCTCTAAATCTCCATTGCCCCCTTTATGTTGGCTGTATTATGCAATCGGCTTTGCCGTTCTATCAGCGAGCTCTATGACCCCTGGTGTGCAGGGATATTATGCGTGTGTGTGTTTGAATGTGAACGAGAGAGCGTGAGAGGGGGACAAGTAAAGACAAAGACCATAACGTTAGTTTCTTTTCTCTCATTTCTCTCTTTTTTGTGTTTGTTTAGTTTGTTTGCCTCATTTCTGTGTTTTTAGCGTTCTTCCTGATGCAGCAAGTTTCCCCTGTGGCCACTGTAAACGATATTTTTAAAATCAACTAAAATGTTTGTTTCTGCTGCTAGAGATTCTGAGCAATCATGAAGCTTCAGAAAATGAACCCATTTTTGAAGAAATTGGCCCACAAATGGCCACTAATCGCCCACAAAAGTAAGGCATTGTTAGTATTTATGATGTTAAGATTGACCGTAAGGCATTTCACATCACTAACAATTAACATTGAAGTGTGATAAGATGTTGACAGCTCTGTATTCCATGACATCAGCTTCCTCCATCGTGGTTCTCTTCTTGTCAAATACGCAGGTGGAAGACTCGATTACTCTCACTATGAACTGATGGTGATGTCATCCTAGTTTGCATATTGTGCTTTGTGCTCACAGGAGGCAAGTGAAAAAAATATGACAAAAACCAAGGAGAAATCCACAGTATTGTTATATTTTATCAAATACAGTAAAACCTCGAGATACGGTCCGTCTGTACAGGTTTTTTTTCCTCATCTTACAAAATTTACTTCGGATAGAAAAGACACAAAACGAAATCAAACAAAGCAAAACTTGAAATATCAAAATCCCCATGTGAATTAAATGCACCACAAGAGTCTACTGCTCCTTAATACTGCTCCGTAATAGTCAGATATTATTGCACTTCTCGGGAACACATACAGGATTGTATTTTATATATAATTATTATCTTATATATATATATATATATATATATATATATATATATATATATATATATATATATATATATATATATATATATATATATATATATATATATATATATATACGCATTTCATTTGTAATGCATTACTCCCAACACTGTATATACATATTAAAAATTGGTAACAAAATAGTATAGTCAGTGTTACGTAGAAAGAAAAATATTAAATAAAAAAATATATATAAAGGATTTATTTACCTTTGAGTGATGTGATGAGCCTGTAATGGTGATATTCCCTAGCAAGGTGAGCCTTCTCTCCTAGCCTTCTTCGTTTTTCTAGATTATGTCCAGCTTTGTTTCCATACTAACCATCTTCTTACTAATGTCTTTACCATCACTAGCAATCTTGAGACCCATGGCTAACCAATTAAAGTTTGAATTAAGCCCTAAAATGCACAATAAATATGATATTGTAAGCACTCACACGAGAACAAATCTTTAACATTACGCCATTTTGACACCGTGACGGCAACCAATAGCAGACCAGCATCTTAGTGACCCCATGACGGTGACCAATAGCAGACCAGTATCTTAGAGAGTCGTTACGTCGACCAATAGCAGACCAATATTGTAGTGACTCAGGCAGGAATGCGAGTAGTGACGTATGAGCGCGTAGCTACTCGCAGTCTCGCACGCAAATTGACCGCCATGTTTGAGAAGAGAAGTTCTTTTAGATGTCGTAAGGCGAAAAAAGTCAAGAGGAGACAAAAAAACGTTGCAGTCCACGTCGTAAGGTGAAAAAAACGTAAGGCAGGGATGTTGTAAACCGGGGGTCCACTGTATTTTAACAAACCAATTTCTAAATGGAGCCGGTCATTCACGAGGGCAGCTAGGCAAAAAAAATAACCCCCCTTCTTTTTTCTGCTTGGACTCTTATGGAGATTTCTGGGAGGGTGTGTCCAGTTGTTTCATGTTCTCTGCTGCTCCCTTTCCAATGGATGTTGCACTTTCATTAACCTCAGCACATGTGCAAACACTGTATTCACTCAAACACATGCATAGAACACATTGACCTCATAGCAAGCACGACAATGAACTTTCTGGTTACATTCATATTGTCGAGCTAACAAAGACTACATATTTCATGGTATTGTTCTGGGAAGTAGGTGTCCCAACTCTTTTAGTCTTTCAGGTGCCAGAGCCTGTAATGTTTATTGCAGGAAGCCAGAGAAGGACAGGGGTTCTCCACTGGTCCTTTGAAGCCCCCAGACGCAGGCTCCTTGAGGGGGTGACCAGATCACAATGCCCAACTGATCTCATCACAAGTCAAGAGTGACGAAAAATGTGCATAGCATTAAATCATGAATTTCAATCAATGCATTGGAATTGCTGCATACCAATGTGTGTTTTATTTGAGGACTTATTTGCTGGCTCATGTGAATGTCAAATGCTAATCATCTGCCACTTGTAACTTCCGTAACACGTCATTGTACACACCACCATACACACTTGCGGGCAGAACGGAAAAAAAACCCAAAAAAAACCCCCATAATGTGTATGTTTTCTAAAAAAGCTATTTTTGTATTTTCAACATAAGTCATTTTTGTTAATAGCTATCTTAATTTGTACATTAATTCACATCTTTACACTAACTGTCCACAGGTTGTTTGGATCCAAAACAGGTTGTTACCTCTCAAGATTTTAGCATACCAACAATTTTTATGTATTTTATGTAATGTTTTTATGTTAGTGTGAGAAAATTTAACACAAATTTAATATCACTACAAGCTGAAACCCATCCCAGAAGGTTATAGATTGGGGGAAAAAAAAGTTGTTCCTATGGACCCCCAAAAAACCACATCTAAAATAGAAATGTAATCTAAGTTTGAAAAGGGGCTCTTAATGCAGGGTACACATTTGAGTAGAAGAGTTTTTGCATTGTTTTCTTTTAGCAAGTCTACTGAGTCCAAACCCAGATGACCAGAGACCAAAATATCTTTACTCAATGTAAGGAAGTGCAGCTTTTAATGGACCTTGTTGGCTCTGCGAAACCCCCACTCGATTCATTTTCTTTTCTACAGTTAATTTAAAAGCAATCAAGCGTATGAAGCAAAAACAGTACCCCATGCATGCATGCATAGTTGTTCCTGATTTCTCACTCATCCACTCCTCTATATTTGGACTTAACCCTGGGCTAAGCTAAATTCAAAAGAAGCATGCAAAGAAAGCGTGTGTGCTTGGAGAGATGGAGTGTGACTAAGTGTGCACCCACCTTCTCAGTCTAGGCAAGAGCAGCGTGACATCATATTCATAGTGTATTAGGCTCTGATATGGGCCTGCAGTCTGGCTTCAGTAGTAAAAATAAAACATTGGGCTCACTCTACTATAGAGATTAAATAGGCATTGCTGTCTATACTTGCTCTCATTTGGTTGTATGCTCAATAGTGCCGTTAGATCATATTGATATACTGTATTGCAATACAATGTTCGGTTTCCAACATATCACGTATCGGTTTTCAAATGCCTTATTTTATAATACAGTTTTTCCTTTTTTTAAACCAATGTTTTTAAAGTGTTACCGGTATAAATTTTTTTTAATGAATTAGTTTTCATGAAAAAGATGTGACTATTATCACTATTATCGTCATCTTTGTAAGCAGGAAGGTCAAAACAAACACACACATAGTGTTCCTTGCCTGTTATATATATATATATATATATATATATATATATATATATATACAGTGGTACCTCAGTACTCAACCGCCTCTATACTCAACCAAATCGGTGCTCGACCAAAAAATTCAAGTACATAATGCATCGGACCTCGAACAGATTTTCGGTTCTCGACTAGCCGACCCGACCCGACCCGAACGCGCTCCTCGGCCCTTCTCGGCCAGCGGGTAAGCGCCAGTTCAACTCAGACCGCCAGCGGAGTAAGACGTTTGTTCGAGTATTTCTTCCCGGATTTAAACTTTTTCGTGTTGCTCTAGCCCTTAATAATGGGTCCAAAGAAAGACAGTGATAAGGGGAAGGCAAAGAGGAAAACAATGAGGACCACTATTGAACTGAAGAAGGAAATTATAGCAAAATATGAACGTGGTGTACGAGTGTCCGACCTCGCGTCGCAGTTAGCTAAGCGTCATCATGGAAGGAGTAACCCTCCCTCCCGTCCTCTCCACATCCATTCCTGTATGCCATCAACCACTCTCCAAAACGTAAGTAAATTATACAAAATGGTTTATAATGCTTTATTTATCTTTATCTTTATCTTTATCTTTATCATGTACTGCTTGTGCACATTTACTTGTGCACACATACTTTCCATTATTTCTTATGGGAAAATTGGTTTCGGTGTTCGAACAAATCGGTGCTCGACCACCACCTCAGAACGGATTATGGTCGAGTACCGAGGTACCACTGTATATATATATATATATATATATATATATATATATATATATATATATATATATATATATATATATATATATATATATATATATATATATATATATAATAAATGTATGAATTTTAACTTCATATATTTTACTTTTTTATTTATTTATTTTTTTTTTTTTACTTTTTTTTTTCTATATTTAGCCCTCTGGGGGATGTTCCTGGAAATGTATGGGTGACCTCCCACTTAAAATAACCCCTTTCACACCGAAGCAGTCCAGGAACCATGACTTCCTGGTCAGAAGTTTCTGGTTTTCGGCCCACTCGTTTGCGTTCAGACCAAGGGACAGAGGAGGGGGTAGCTTATTGAAATTGGACTGATGATGTGGGGGGAGGGGGGTTGCGCTCCCCCTCTTATCCCTAAAAAGATGACTGACAAGCAGGATGATGAACTAAAGTAGCTTCCACACACTGCACTGCAGCTGTGAACTTGATACTAAAAAATTCATATACATTATTCAAGATGTGCAATCTGTAAACTTGAGAAGGAGGAAGCTTCTCCCTTACCCTAAGAGTTAAACCGTTATTCCTAATTCTGCTGTCTTCCTAATAAATAGCACAACACGACAGGACCAAGTCGTAGTCAAGTCTGCCCACCCCTTTCACATCAGTCTCACTTGGTGTGGAAAGGGCTAATATGTTGTCACGCAGTTTTTTTTAGTTACCACTGCTTACTGTGCGGGAGACGCAGTGCAGTCAACCCCTCCCCTGCTTCATGTCATCAGCTCAATTTGAATAAGAAACCCCCACCACTGTCCCTCGGTCTGAATGCGAACGAACCCCCGACCAGCAACTCAGAGATCCTGGATTGTTTTGGTGTGAAAGGGGCAAGAGTGAGGGATTCAAGGAACTGATCTAGGTCCTTGAACCGTTTTATTTTCTGAAATTTAAATGTAATTATTTGTTTTTGATTTCATTGCAGACCATCGAATAAATGTTGGCCAAAAAGTACCAGGAGGAACGGGAAAATGTGAAACTGGAAGAACAACAAGCTGTGGCATTGATTACAGTAGAACTCCTCTACAACAAAATCATATTTGCAGTCAGAAATTTTTGGCAACAGGGGACTTTTCACTATAGCAAATGTATGTTTTGGTAAACATAAAAACTGTGGCGTACAATCTACAATCTGACTGAAATTAAGAACAAAACCAGCAACAATGAAAAAAAGAAAGGAAGAAATTGCAAAATCTACAATAAGCATTCATTTTCACAATTACATCAATGTCTTGCATGGCTTTCATTTTGCTTCATCCATCTTTCACCTTTATTATTTTTATCGTGTCATCAAGTGTTAACACGTACGCGAAACAAATGATCCGCATGTCAAATGACGTTATGTCGGCAACCACGCCCCATCCATGAGGAACACATTTTCCGCAAAGTGTGTCTTCCAGAATTTCTTTACAAAGGATAACATGGCGGACAATCTATTACTTATGGAAACTTTATGATTAATCTGAAAAGGAATACCGTGATCTAAATACCTTAAACAACTACTGGTGAGCGACACATTGGGGAGGGATAAGGAGTCTGCTTAAAAACACTTTAGATTTTAGATTAGGATTTAGATCGTTTTAAGTGACTCGGATTCTCTACCCTCTGTTATAAAGTAGTGTTGTTTGTAAACTGTAGAGTCCACTTACCGCCACCTAGAGTATGGGGGAATATCATCTGACTGCGGGGAAGGCCGCTCCGGATATAAAGTGGTGCAAAACGCGTGCCGTAGCGTCAAGCATAAACCAAGATAGATTTTTGCAGCAGGCTTGTTCTAGCCCAAGTGAATTTCAGTGCAACGCAAATGCAGAAAAAAAAACGTATTTGTCACACTCTGTCGGTTTTGTTTTGTTGTGGGTTCAATTGTGTGTAGTTTCAGTTGTAGGTTCTCGGGCTTCCTCCGCGTCTGTCGTTGGGTCATTGTTATCACCTCGCTGTTTAGCTGTCAACTCACTCCAGTTAGTTCAACTTTCCAGAGAAGCCTCACCCTCCTGTTCCCATTTGTCCCCAGTGAAGTTGTTTGTGTTTTTTGTTGTACTTTGTATTATTTTTGTTCATCGCCTCCTGCCTCAGTTTCTGATTAAACCTTCATTATTTGAGCCTCATCCCTCTCAGTTTTGCATTTTTATTTTGGTCCCACCTTTCCCACATCTCGCACCTCCTCACGCTGCCATTCCAGATGGCAGCGACAGTATTATGCAACAGAGGGGTTTTTCCTTGTATGAGGAAGTAAGAAAGAGGGAAAGCCTTCAATGAATGGATTTTTTTTTCACAATGGGGTATTGTTTTGCACATGCGGGTTTTGTTGTAGAGGAGTTTTACTGTATAACAACTGACATGTGGAACTCCATGAACATGGAGGCTTACTTGACTCTGACTCTACATTTACAAGAATTTGCAGTTGTGCTGATCAGTGTTGGGAGTGCAATACTTTCCACAGAATCACAGTGCTGACAATTTGGCCCTAGTCAAAAAGGGCATGATGGATGACTGGGCCGTAACTAATAAAGTGTCTTGTGAGCAATGTTCCTTTTAATTTTCAATTCGTCTGAGCATTCACACAAACTCCCTGAGCAGGCTTTGGACCAATGTGAGCAACTTCAGATATGCACACAGTGAGTCGCTGTGTGCAAATCTGATGTTGCGCCCAAAGTGACCTACATCACATAACTCACATTTTGTCATTAATGAGCAAGGAAAGAAGGGGGCTCTGAGTAAATCCAGGGGCCTAGCTTTGATGACGCAAGGCAGCTCGGAACTCCCAGGAATTAATGTGAACAGCACGACCTGATGATGTTCAACAACTTTTAAACATATATGTGGACTAGTAATGACTTGACTTATGATGTCAGATCATTTTTAGTGACAAGAAAGTGCTTCAAATCACCAGATTAGTGCCTGGCAAGAATGTCCACTGGGATTGGCATCCCTGTTTAGTAGATTGTGTCGGTTCATTTCATTTCGTTGCATATTTAGACAGAAAGATAACTATATAGACTGACATTTACAGATACAGATGTATACAGCTACTTAAAAATAGATGAATCTATATGTAGATGCAATTATATATAGATAGATAAATATGTAGACATGTATTATACATTACCAATAAACCATTTAACATAAATTGCCCAATTCCATAATATGTGTTTTTACACCTACCCCTTGTGAAAGGACATCAATCTCTATTTGTGGAGCACAATGCATGAATGTAGCAGCAACATTTAAATGTCCCATACCAAAACAAGTGAAGATCTACTTTGTTTCCATAAAGATATTACAAAAGATCACGTTTTTAGTAATTATTGTTATTTTTGCTGGTTATATTGTTTTTATTATGTCATCTACAAACCATGCAATTATCTAGTGTAGTCAAACCAGAATTTGCATAGAAGATCAAATCCTAAACTATTCATGAACACTTGCTGCAGAATGAACAGTTCAGTGATTCAATTCTTCAACACAAGTGTGTTGCACTTCATATAATAGCCACTAGATGTCCTTCTGAAAATGTGTTATTGAAGCCCCGAGTAATGAACCAGAGTTAAAGAAAGGTTCAGGGCTTCAACAAAGGCCCACTCTCCCATCACTGCTCACGGCAAATGGATGAGCTCCTTCTGATTGGTTCTTGGCCAGGAAATGCAATACAGACGTTTTTAAATTCACTAATTCTAGGTAATTTTTTAGCAAATCTGAGCTCAGCAAAACAAGTGACTGCCAATTGCAGTTTAGTTCCAACATGCAACTAAACTGACATGATGGCTGTCACGTTATAACCAGCTGAACGGATGTGGACCCCAAACAGGCAAGTTCGTGTATAATGCAAATATGTTTAATAACAAAAAACGCCATGCGTGAAAAATGTTCAACAAAATGTATAGCAAAGTGCAACCCAAAGAGAGACATAAAAGTTTTCTAGGCACACACCGAAGTATCAGAGAGGGGGAAGATTCCTGGAGAATGATGCACTATAGGAGAAAAAGTAGCAACAAAGAATGTACACAAGTTTTTTTTTGGTTCTGGCATTTGCGATAAGGGGAGGGGTGACAACGGAAGTTGATGGGGGGGTTGACGTTGGAAATTGATGACGAAGGAAAAGGATTTGTTTTTGCCATGCGAAGTATAATTGTGATAAAATAATGACTTTTATGCACTTTTTTTTTTTTTTTTGCTTAGACACACCTTTAACCTGTATAAATGCTGTAAAAAAGTAGTTAACCGTTGTTGAAAGTTGGTTTATATTGCTTTTTCTTTTTGTCAATGTTAAAAAGGATGCAGTTTTAGGCCTTGTCTATATGTAACCAGCTTATTTAAATCCGCATAGTCTCCCCCTCATCGTTGTTTGTTTATTTAAAGAAGTCATGTCTATATGAATGCAGCACTGCGGTTTAATTCGCTAACAATCATGCCAAGTCGCTAGTCGTCCAATCAGAAAGAACCTCCACCTCTGACGTATCCAATCAGAAAGGACTTTTGCCTCTGACGCCAACAGTATCTGCGTCTTTGGTGGAAAAAAAAAAAAAAAAAAAAAAGAGTAGCGCAATGACGCAAATCTTCGTTTAAGCTGTTTACACGCAACCATGAAACCGGAGGCTTGGGAAAATCTCCACTTTGGCCGGAGGTTTTGAAATAATTTTCGGTTTTGATAGCATATAGCAAATAAGGCAAAAGAAAAACATTAACTGCCAGTTTCAAGAACTCTGGCTACGTGTCAAAAAGCCCTTAGGTATACTTACACAATTTTTATAGATAATAATCTTATTTATGGTCAGCATGGCAAGTGGAGGGGTGGGAGTGCGAAATGTTTTCTCTTTCCTAGGCTGGACTTTTCTAAATAAAGTTGAGAAGCACTGTTTTACTGTAACAAAACATAATAAGCTATTAGTATTTCTGCTACATTTATACATTAGGGCTTTTATTTTTATTTTTTTATGTTCAAAAACAATTACCATATCGTGATATGATTCCCAGACCGAGTGTATAAAACGATGAGGAGAAATTTCACTGGTTATGCAACAATTATGAGTCACCATTTTATGTGGGAGGAAAAGTGTCAACACCTTACAGCAGCATCAGCAGCAGCGGCAGGTTCCACTGGGGGGAGAAAAATGTGCAGCATCATGCTGTCAGCAGGATTCTCCTCTGCGTGATATGGTCA